>NW_024581083.1:3774001-3803058 GCF_017639235.1 Corvus kubaryi
AATTCCTTTAACAGGAAAAAAACTAAGACTAAACTAAAACCCCAACAGGTGTTTTAATTGGTTAGCTTTCAGTTTGGTTTGGTTTTGGGTTTTTTTGTTTTTCTTTCTTTGAGGAGGAGGGAGGTTTTGTGGGAGTTTTCTTTTCTTGAAAAGTATTTCCTTTCACAGCTGTGGCAGTCTGACTCCTGCAGGACTACCCATGTGTGTAACAGCACATTTCTGTTCAGCCTTTAGGGACAGACAAGTCAATATTCCATATTGGAGGCAAAATGCTGGGGGGGAGAAAACATGTAACTGAATTCCAAGTCTATACTGGTTTTGGTCAGGGTAGAGTTAACTTTCTTCATAGTAGCTCTTACGGTGTTGTGTACTGGATCTGTGCTGTGAACAGCATAGACAGAGGCATATTTTACCTACTGTGGAGCTGTGCTCACTTCAGCCTCAGGGCCTCCTCCCTCTCCCACACTGCCCCACCAGTGAGCAGGCTCAGGGTGCACAAGAACCTGGGAGGGGACACAGCTGGGACTGCTGACCCCAGCTGACCACAGGTATATTCCAGAGCACATGGCATCATACTCAGCAATAAAAGCCAGAGGAAAGAAGGAAGGGGAATGACATTCAGTTTTGTGGGGCTTGTCTTTTTCATGTCACCTTTAGCCCTGCTTTCCTGGAGATGGCTGAACACTTGCCTTCCCATGGGAAGCAGAGAATTAATTCTCTGTTTTGCTTTGTAGTTTATTCAGTTTTGCTTTACCTATTAAACTGCATTTATCTCAACCAACAAGCTCTTTCACTCTTACCTTTCTGATTCTCTCCTCCATCCTGCTGAGAGAAAGCGAGTGGCTGCCAGCCAGGGTTAAACCAAAACAAAACCTCAAAACAAAGCACCAACTACAAATGCAATACACTACTTTATGTTTATTAATATTCAAGCCACATATTATTATCCTCCACACAGTCACCCAAGCAGAAACAAACTGATATACCTTACACGGGTGTTATGAGATTAATTAGTTAATACTAGAAAACAATTTGAAGGTGTAATGCCATGTTACTGAAATGCTAAGTACCATAACATTATATATGTAGAAATGAAGGTGAGCTTGCTAGAAATCCCGAGACTGACTGCATACAGAGTAATTACAGGAGCAGTTCAAGTTATTTTCTTGCTTAATATAACAATCCATGTCCCAGCCCATCAAACCATTGTTTCCAATGAGTGAATATTGAGTGGAACTAACAGCTCACAGTAATGGAACTGTTCTCTGGAGAACACAATATGTATCACTACCTCATAAGAGATACAACTGGAACAGAGCAAACTTCAAATGAGCACAGGAACCAGGGTTTCTTTTATCCATGCCAGGACTAGAAAAGTTCTAAGAGAAGCTTAAGAAAAAGCATCCCAAAAGAAGAGTTAATGTCAGTGCAGTGCCTATTAACCTCACTGTACTGAGGGAGTTCAGCATTAGCAGGGATGCCTCAGAACCTGCCCAGGGCACTTTAGGAAGGTTTCCTTACACACATGCACATACATGCATACACTAGAAGTAAAGGCCAGATTAGGCCTCAGCTTCAGCAGATTTAGCTCAAGGAATGACAGGAATTCCATAGAACTAACTGCAATTGTCAAGAATGAAATCATCTTCAAATCCCAAGAGGTCCAGTTCTGAGCTTGGCAGTATCCAGAGCAGAGCCCAGATCCAGTTCAAGCCAGTTTTACTACACAACAGTATTAACTGAGCTACAGAGTAACCTTTGAGAAGTGAAAATGATGATGAGGCAAAGAAAAAATTCAAACAAACAAAAAAATATATGCTCACATTACTTCATATCTCTACATTCCTATATAATTTTCCAGCCATGTCTAAGTTGAAGATTCCTGTGAAATTGTCCTCTTGCACACTTCCTGATACTATTGTGTAACTGAACAATGACATGATACTCGTCAAATCTGCACACTTAGTCACATTCATCAACCAGCTCACTTTCAATTAAAAAGAAAACTCAATTTTGGAAGGATGACATTTTTTGGAAGGATGACATTTTAGCCTTTATCAAACTCTCTCTACAATCCTAACTACACAGCCTCACAAGATCAATGTTCTTTGAAGAACATTGCAATGCAAATTATGTCTATCAGGTATGTAACACACACATTTTAGAAAACACCAGTTCTGGCTCTCCAGTATTCAGAGACACATATGAATGTGGGAACAAATGCCTCAGGAAATAAAGTCAGCATCTCCCACACTACTTGGAGGGATGGTAACTGAATACTCTGTAGTCCAGGAGATGCACAAATGTGATATTACAATGTGAATAACCAGAGGACAGATCTAGAGCTCACCTCCTGGACAGTGCATGAGAGGAGTAACAGCCTCCTCATCTCAACTGACCAAGGGATGGCCAGGATGCACATCTTGCTGGGCATGGTCCCTTCGCTCAGCTATGCATTCCAATTGTCCTCACACTCCAAAACTGCTGTAGGAGATGAGAACATCTTTCTTGTCAAACCACACTCACTGAGATCAGGTCTAAACAACAAGCAGTCTCCTACTGCAGCTGTGAACAGCTGCTCATACTAACCCTAAATTAAGGGTCCATAGAGATTCCTGCATAGCCATTTCTAAAGCTTCACCTGAAAACCTAAGCCGAAGTAAGTGGTAGTATTTAATATTTAATTTTAACTTTCCTCAGTGCTTTCTCAAATGCTTATCTTTTTCCTTGCCATTCAGTTTACAACTTAAATGTTGCGCATTCTCATAGAAATTTCCAAAGCCTCTCTTTGCAAAACCTCTCCATACTAACTAGCTTTTACCAAGTTCTGATGCACTAATCTTTTGACTACTCCATGACCAGTGTGGGAAACGTTCTCTTGAAGCCAAGGACAGCAGAGACTCAAACCATGAAAAGGTAATGGGCAGAAGACAATCTCTGAGAGATTACATTCCGTAAAATTGAATTGGCAACATCTGCTCAATCTACTGTAGATAAACAGTGAACTATTTTCCAACTCATTAACTCAGAGGATAAGATATTATATAAACCCAGGGGCCTCATGCTTTGTTATCACATTTGAGGCTTGTCCCAAACTTGCCAAATGAGTTCTCCTGTACAAGAGAGAACCTAAGAATTGAGTTGCAGTTGCATAGCAAACACATACCCACCTAAATCCCTGGATGACAAAAAAACCACCCCTGCTTACTCTGTGTTTCTAATTACTAGTCACTTAGCCTAAATTATTAACCATGTCCTCGGCAGTTATGTATGGTACATGTAAATCTCCAAACAGGATTCTAATAGAATTATCTAATTCTATTAAACCACAAACAACTATCCATTAAATATTTATTAGAAAGCTTGCATTCATTTAAAATAGATTGGAATGTCAGCAAAACACTTCACTAATCCCTTCTTTGTTTCAGCCTTCCACACTAAGGGTTCAAAATGAGCTATCAGAATCACACTTATTGATTTAGTACAAATTAGCTGGCTAATCAAAGTCAATAAAAATAAAAAGATCTGAAAAGAATTTACGAAGTAGACTATGGATTTCTCTGAAAAATACACTCTGTTTAAATAAACAAGTTAGTTAAATTCCAAATTACTTGATTATGTAAAGCTTTTTAGCTCATTCTACCATAGGGCAGAGGTGGTAAATTACAACTAATTCAATTTTATTTGTAACACCAGTGAGATGCATTTAAAGAAAAAAAACTGTTTCAAGAACTTAAACAATTCAATAGTGTTTTAAGTTCTCAGGACATTTGTTAGGTTGGATTTTTCTACAGCTTACTCAGTCTAACCTGGAACCAGAGCAAACGCAGTATTTTAAAAATCAAAGGGACAAACAACTCAAAGCATTCAAAATCACAAACAACAGCACCTACTCACCTTCCAAAAAAAAAAAACAAACCCCAAAAGAAATGAACAAAACTCCACAAAATCCAAAAAACCAAAAAGTCAAAGAAATTATGAGGACAAGGAGAAAGAACACAGGGCACAAGTAGCCAGATGCCACGTTATCACTACAGTGTTATGAGTTATGCAAAGCCAATCTTTATGTCATTAAATTTTGTGGCAGATCCCGCTTTGATCCACACAGTTTTACATATATTTACATACACATTTGAGTCATTCCAACAAAATCCATGCTGCTTACTGCTGAAGTGTAACCAGCCCCTGGTGACACACATCCTCTAGAGTCATCCCCTCAGAAAAATGTAAATCTGTATTAGCTGAAAGAGTAAAACTAAAAAAATCGTCATGCAAGTACTATTACATGCCTGTCCCAAAAGTAGACACAATTTTGTGTTCTTGAGGCTGGGAATCATATGAAAAAAAGGTAGTCTCTTCCTCCTGTCTTGCTTTCTCTAAGTGATATACTTTTCCATCCCTCTCATGACATCTGGAACTTCTCTCTACATGAATCACCTCCATGGCAAACTCCTCATCACATGTAGTGCAACTGTTCTAAGGACTGCTACCATCCCACAGGGGGCACTGGACGCTGCTCAGGATCAGATTGGTTTAAAATGTGGGTGGGAGGCTGCACATTTTGCAAGGCGGGGGGAAGCAGAAATCCTGGAACTTTTCCATGCTTAGATGAACTGTACACCAACGCTGAACAACCTGGAGAGGCATGAGGCAAATCAGACAGATCATAAATTTCTTCAAATTTCATTAAGACTCCAAATTATCTTTCATTTCAAAATGGTGTCTGTCCACACACAATCAGAATAAAAGTGCTTTTTGAGTTACCTTCATTGTGAATGCTGCCTGAAAAAAATCCCACTCTTAAACAATGCAGAAGAAAGCTACTGCTGACATTTCAGACCAATTAGTGAAAATGAATAAAACAAAAACTAAGATTTCCTTTACTTAACACTCCAGAGACATATGAAAGGAGCTCAGTTAAACTCAAGTCCTGCAAGTGAAGGAGTTCAGCTCCCTGCAGAGCCTGACTGGCCAAGCAACTCCCAAACAGGCTGGTCCACACTGCATCCCACAAGTGTCCAGTGAAAGCAAAGCAATCTGCTGCTGTCTTCACTTCCCTCAGGCTTTTTTTGGAGGTGGAGTCTTTTAGACACTTGCCCAAAGTTCTTGCTGTTTTCATGTATTTTTTGATGGGTCTTTGTTATCAAGTACACTTCCTTTTGCTGTAAAAAAAGCAGGCTTAATCCTGGACTATGTGCTGCTTTTTGTGGTCTTGTATATACTGGGCACAACACAAGATAGAACTCCATCAGCTCATAAATAGTAGCAATTCACAACCACTTGGCACATGTGTAAGTGACTGCAGAGAGCACAAGATAGGGACACGCAACCCTAATGAGATTTTACCAGAGATCAAGGCAAGAAGAAATTGGCCCTAATTTTTGTACAATAGCCAGCACTTTAGCTCTTCACTTGGAAACTTCACAGCTGTGAAACATTTACAGAAAAGGAAGGCAATTACAGAGCACTACCACTGGAGGAGCTTAAATTATTTAAGGTTCACCATGTCTCTGATTAATCTTATTTCATTTTTTCCTCAAGATCAGATGCTGTTCATTTTAACGCCCTGAATCTCCACATATTGAGCTGGGATTATCTATTCATCTAAATGTATATAGACTACATATGGATTTTTTGTTCCAAACACCTTTCTCTCCTCAGTTCTGCTCCAAGCCAACTCTCTGATGCCAAATTACACTGTTAATCCACATTTCATTCCGTGTAAAATCAGTGCACACAAGAACACACAAACCTGTCAGCTTTAATGAAGACAACCCTGAAAGTCCAAGATAAATAGGTGGTTTGGTGGGCTTTTGTTTTTGGGGGGTTTAGTTGGTTGGTTTTTTAAATGTTGCTGTAAAATTTAGAACTTGATACTGGTTTTTGAGTTATCTTCATTGTTGAATGCTGCCTGGAAACAATCCCACTCTTAAACAATTGGTTTGATAATGCAAAATTCCATCAAACCGATAGCTTCATCGGCGAAGTCCTTACCAGGGAAAGGGCCTGTTTTGGCTGGGAGGGAGCACGGGTTAGGAATTGTAAATCATGCACAATAAGCAATCATACACAGTAATCACCGGCCATAAAATTAAAACACAGAAAAAACCCCACACAAACAAAAAACAAAAAAAACCACCCACAAAACAAAAACCAACCAAACAAAAAAACCCCACCACCACAAATCCATGGAAACAAAACCACATCAACCAAAACAAAGTAGACACATCTAATGGCGAAAGGTAACAACCTGTAGTTCAAGTTCTCACTGCACCTCATATCATGTCCATCTTCTGATTCTTAGTTCTCACCTTTCCATAGCACAGCAAAGGAAGACCGATCACTGAAGCTAGGATTCAAAAAGTAATCTATTTGCTTGTGGACTGTCACCTATCCCCAACAGGTTAGTTATTGTTCTAACTCAAACCTTCACTAAACAAGCCAAGGTAACAAAAAAACTAGGAGTGTTTTATTTATGATAAAGACAATGGTAAAGACAGATTAAAAACTCTGCACACTGATCACAGAAATGATTCCCCATGTGCAAGTGTGTATCACTAGCCAGATTTTAGACCTGGGACTGCAGCAGTAACTCCCACAAAGATCCAGGAGAATGATGAAACATGGAAGGGAAATACGTAACTGCTGGCACAACAGCAATAAAAGCAAAACCATCAGCCAAGGACTGTACAAAACTTGATTCTGAAGTATCAAGAGAGCCAAGGATTTGAGTCTTTGTGAGATATATCAAAAACAATTACTGCCAATTTAAATCAGTGTAACTCCCCAATTTGTAAAGTGTTCTCAAACTTAGGACCCTCAAGACCTGCCCTACCAGCAGAAGCACCATGTCACAAGTATCTACCAAACGTGCTGCTAAAGAAAATGCTATGAAAAGGTCAAAGAAACTGGTCCAAAAAGTCAACTCACTCATAAAGTACCATTAACACCCTGGAGCCTCAGTGTCTCCTTGTGATACATCACACAATCTTAAAAAGTCTGTATAGACTCACAACTTACAGAATTTAAACTATGGATTTAAGTGATTCTAATCCAAGTAAACCTAGAAGATGACACATGGTCTAAAAGCTGAAGTCTTGATTGCTCAAGCAAAAGAGTCAGACTCATAACCTTCAGAGCCACACATTATCTGACTGCCATGAGGCACGAAGACTGATACTCCTACAAATCATTTGGAATTATTTGAATAATAAAGGATAGAGTTCTGAAATGTCAAAATCTGAACTACTGCCTGTTTCTTTTACAGAAGAAAGTCTGAAAAGGTTCAAAGTCTTTTGAATGCTCTCTCTTTAAAGGGAGCAATAACCCTAGATGGCAGCAAGAGTGATAATAGGTAATGCCCTGCACAAAGCTCACCAAGAGCAAAACAGTTCCCAAAGATCTCCACTCATTGAATTCTACTTGCACATTTTTTTACTTCTAAGTTACAGCAATATTCTTATCAATGGTTAGCTTTAATCCAATTTTAAAAGAGTAATACCAAACACATCCATTTCAATTTCTTAGGACGTTAAATCACCCAAACACCCTTGATTACCCAGACTGCCCATCCCAGACTCTGTTAACCCCTGACACATAACAACCACCTCACTATATGAGAGTGCTCTGAGGAATTCCATCCCAGTTTTCTTCTTAAGTTTTTTGGCTCCTTTCATAAACACTAAAGCACTCTCAGACTTCAGATATTTAGTTACTAGGAAAAGTTGGCAATAAACAAACTATTTATATTTCTGTAAATGAACTCTAGATAATACTTTGTGAATTACTGATAAAGCAAGTATCAGTAGGTTCCAAACCACTAATATTTAAAAAACCTCATGAAGCAGTGGTATATACTTTTATGCAGTGATAAGAAAACAGATTAATAATAAAGTATGCACAAAGGTATTTAGTTCACTTTATTAATGAGTTATACACCAGTAATTTGCAACAGCCCAAAAAAAACTAGCAGAGGCACAACAAAAAATGTTCTTGCTCCAAGCAGAAGTTAGGAGAGTGAACTCATAGGGTGACCTCTATAAACTGACATGTAATCAAACTGAAATCAGCAGATAATTTGTCTGAACATAGAAAAGGAAAATGTGCAATATCTTTAATATATGGATGGTTGGGTAGACTAAATGACTGTCACACAGAAATCTTATCTGTAAACACTGCAGAAAGTCTGACAATTTTACCACAATAAATGACTGGTTTCAATCAAACTACGAAAGTAAAAGGCTTGGCCCACAGGAGTAATTACCAGTCCCTTGTCTGAAATAAAGGGCAGTTACAGCAAGCTCAAATGTGCTTACAATAGCTGAGCACTTGATTATAGAGTACTGCAGCAATCAGCAAGAAAGGGCTATTGGAGGGTGGGTGCTTATGCATCTGTGTCCCCCACTTAACAGCACTGCCTTGTGAGGGATGGGCCACCATAGAGCCTAACTTAATGTAGTGCTTAAGTTGACTTTTAAAACACAATACAAGTCTTCTAAGGAATTTTGAATATAGAAGACCAAAAAAAAAAGAAGAATCACAAGGCAGAAGACGGGGAAGAGAACTCAGTGTGGTCTTGTCTACATTTAGTGTAACTGTGTAAAAAGCTGTAGAATTCCTGCTGCAGACACTAACACCACATGGCAGAGCTGCACTATAAGTACCATGCCTACAGTCATTCTCTTAATTATTTTCAGGTTTTTCTTCATGGCACGAAGCTGAAGCAAGGCTAGCAGAGCTACATTACTGCACTGAACTACAGAGCACTAGAGGCAGTTTCACAAAAAGCAACTCAGGCTACTTTTAAAGCCAAACAAGATTTGGCATTGCGCCTTTCACATTGCAAATCAGGATTTCAAAAATTTCTGTCACCTCATTAAAATCTCCACTGTGGCAAGACTAGGGGAAAAGACAACTAAGCTGACAGAGAAGAGCTCTTTTTCGATTTGGGTAATCTGCAATGTGCAGCTACCTGAGGAATGAGCATTTGCCATACTCAGCACAGGGATTTGCTGGAGCACCTGTGGTGGTTCCAGATGCTTGCAAGAGCATTTCAAGTGCCCACACACAGTACCACAGCTCCCTCAAATTCTAATTCCACCAACTAGCTTATACTATATTAGTTATCCTTTGCAGAACTCATCTTCAGACTTACCAATATTTTCTTCAAAGCACCACTCAAACATTCAGATTCACCATGAAGAATGGACCCAGCCTCTGTTTTGGTTTTACCACAGTCATTCCTCCTTCCTAAAAGGCTGGCAGAGAGCCCTGGCACAGAAAGAGCAGTTAATGGAAGGCAGGTCAGAGGCTGGTGGAGGTAGAAATCACCAAATTGCTGTGCTTCATGAGGCAGAAATTCAGCCAACTCCAGTGTTTCACCTTTTTGCTAAAGGTCCCCAGAATCACATGCAGCACTAGCAGAACATGCTGGTGCACTGTATACAAAATAGCAGAGTGCATAAAAACAGTACTATCCTCTTGCAATTAGAAGATGTACCAGGGACACCAGTCACAGCTCCACAAAATGCTCAGTAGTTTATGCAAAGTTGAGCAAAGTCAACTGCAGAGACTGAAAATCATTTCCCAAATGACTAGGTCAATCCAGGACATTCTCTCATAGATGTGGATTCTAAAACTCTTATGGCAGAGGAAGTTATTGTAACCCTCTTCCCTCTCATACAGGGTATAACACACAGCACTTAATGTATTTTTCTCCTTGGCTTCCTTCAACTTGTGTTCATTTTACTTCGATCAATTCTATATAAGCAAAAAATCGTTCCATCTCCACTAGAAAAAATGGAGCCACAAAGACTGAAGTCCCCCACCCCATAAGCCACAGCCTTTAACTATGAAACTTGGCAAGGAAGAAAAATGTTAAGGAAAAAAAATCTGATTTATTGTTTGTGGTCCCTGGCATCAGCCTAGTCAAACAGCAAGCCTAAATGTCCAAATCAGGGTGGAGACTATCATAATTAACATTATCACCCTTCATGACCTTTTCAAGTCCATTCCCTGTAAATCCTCTGACAGTCTAAATTATTTTAGTTACTTAATTCATTTTGGAACAATAACAACAAAAAAGTAAGTGGGAAGAATAAAGAAAAAGATAAACAAGATAACAAGATGTAAAACATAGTACTAAACTAAATAACCTAAAGATAGGCAGCAATCTTCAGTTTGGTGGGTATTTTTCCTGAAGTTCACTATGCCCCTGTGAAAAGGCATATTCTGTCTTTTGCAAATTATCCTATTGACATATTTTAGAGCTGTTCTTCTCTTCATATTTAATTAGATTTTCAGTGACATGAGAAAATGCAGTGAGAAAAAAACCTATTTTGCCATGAATTATTTATGATTGCATTACACTGCGGTATTAAGTATTCCTGTGATTACTGTCCTTCACTCCCAACTCCCATCCCGAAACTGAGAGAGTTTGGCTATCCTACCACTCCTGTTCCACATCATTTAGTTGGAACTAATATAGATCAAACTTCACAATCAAAATCCATGAAAGATGTGCAGGAGTCAAGTTAAATTTAAAACGATAGCAAAGTAAGAAAGTAAAAAGCAAAAGCAAAAAAAAAAGAAAAGTCAAGAAAAATGTGGTTTTATGATGCTAAATTCAGATTTGTTTAGACTCAAGATTACAACAGAGCAACTAAACAGTGAACAGGTAAAGACAGAGTATGGCACAAAGCAAGTGCATCTAAGTTGAAATTAAAAATATTCTTTGTCAAACTGTTTTATTCTCACTGCATGTGCTGCTCAATCTCTTTAGCTCATCATCTTGAAAATCTACCCATGTAATCAATAGATGCCAACACATCACAAAACAAAATGAGGTAAAAATGAAAGAGCAAGTTACTCACAGGTAGTTCTCAAGCTGTGGCCTATGTTCTTCTCTTTCGTATTGCAGACATACAAAACAATACACATCTTTTCAACATACAGACAAGAAAATATGCACATACACAGAGAAAAACACTGAAGTGTCAAGTTTTCAGCTCTTAAAAAGCAAACTTAGGCAACAACAGGACATTCCTCAGCTTTTTCACTTCACAAAATGCTGAAGGTATGCTGAACAAACTCTGGATATATTTTCAGACTATTTTTTTGAGCTCAGCCCCAATACTGAACCTTTCCAGACTTCCTGGATATCGATTGCCAACGTTTTTTATTTTTTAATTTCAGTGATATTATTGTGCATCAGTATAAAGACATTTAAATTTACATAAGCATATCATAAATAGGAGGCAGCCAGAAGAGATTCTTTCCTATACCTGGGTATTGTCTGTGTGGCTTGTTCATTAGTAAACTTGATTGATTTAACCTATTTCTGAGCATTTATACACAAAGGATATTGAATCTGTGACTTTTATACACAAATACATTAGTTTTTTCTTGAATTAAGAGATCAAAACAATTATCCTGGAAGGCAGTAACAGTCTCTTTCAGCAGCCCAAGAACAAGGGAAACAAATTCCTGCAGCGGGTCAGTATGGGTGGTATTTATTATGTGGGTAGGGCTGACATTTTCCCAGATGCCTTAGGGATCTGAATGTCCAGTTCACATAGTGCAAACAATTAATTTTAATAGTAATGCAACATCTGCAGGCTCAATCAATCTTGGTTATTCAGGCAAAACTCCTCATGAAAATGAGAAAATATGAATAAGCTTCCATACAAATCCATTTGCTGAATTAACCTCTGAATAGCTTTCACTGATCTGTTGATTCATTCTACTCTCAACTGCCTTTGAGTACTCTCCTTCTGCAGCTGAATATCTGCTTACTAATGCTTAGCCCAGGCTTACGCTTAATATCCCTCTCTTCTTCCGTGGGTACCACACATTTACAAGTTCCCCTTATGTTCACTGATGTGATCTTTTCTTTCATTTGAACAACACTGTCCTACAGTGTCATCATATCTTCACTGAACAGCAGGATAGCACTATATTACTGTATCCCGCAGCCACAGGGAGGACAGGAGAGAGACCCAGCAGGCAGGAGTTGTGCAGCAAGATTGATTTATTTAATTATTTTACAAACTCTTTTATAGACTTTTTTCTTCATAGTCTAATTGGACAAAGGATCAGCCACCCCCTGGGTTGACTGGCTAGAAATCCTAAACATCCATTATCAAAATATTTTCCCACTGTACTATAAACAAAGCTCTGCAAGGTCGCAGGTGTTCATAGTTTATAGAACTCTGCAAATATCTTCATGAGAGAGAAAAGTATCTCATGGGTTTAGAAAGAAGCAGGAAAATTTCTTGCTAACAGCATTATTGTATCCACAATTCCCCCTTTTTGTTTTATAAGATAACAATTCTACTATTAATCCTAAATAGATATTTATATCAGTTATTAATTCTAAAGATGTCCTTAAGGCTTTAACTATCTGACTCCATAATAAGAAATTTACAGTTCAGTCTCTGCTTGTAGAAGGACCATCTGCCTGATGGTTGACATCCTGGTCACTATCAGAAGAGTCATTAGGCTGATGATCTACATTCTGGTCGCCATTTGGATGGTTGGCATTCTAGTCACCATTTGGAGGTTGCCTGTTCAGCCTCTGGTGCCATAGGTCAGGGCAAATGCATTTTGCAGGTAGCCACCGTACCCCAGTATCTGTGGAAACACAAGCATACCCATGACCCCAAACGATAAGCTCATGAGGGCCTTCCCACTGGTTAGTAAGTAAATTCTGCACCCAGACTTTTGCCCAGGGCAGTCTCACCTGCAGACTGCAATGAGAGGAAATGATTCAGAATAACAGGATTATTTGAATTTTGTGGTACTGTAAGGTGATTAATTGTATACAAAGCTTTTGCTAGTCGGCTCTGTGGGGTTTCTCCATGCATTTCCCCTTTATTGTTTTTCCAAAACGCGCTTCAAAGTACCATGAGTGCGTTCAACAATGGCTTGGCCAGTAGGAGAATGTGGGATACCAAAGGTATGGTCTACACCCCATAGGTGTAAGAACTGCCGCGTCTTCTCCGAGGCGTAGGCAGGACCATTATCGGTTTTCACAGAAGCTGGCACGCCCAGGACTGAGAAAGCCAATTTCCAATGGGCAATGACATCACGGTCCTTCTCTCCAGTGTGAGCAGTAGCCCACATAGCCGAGGAGAAAGTGTCAATAGACACGTGCACATATTTAAGCCGACCAAATTTGGGGATGTGTGTTACATCCATTTGCCAAATCTGCAAGGCTTTTAGCCCTCTGGGGTTTACCCCCGCTGGCAAAGGCGCAGCGAGTCCGTGACAGTCAGCACAAGCGCTGACAGTGTCATGCACTTCGGTTGGCGTTAAATGAAACTGCTTCTGCAGGGTATGTGCACTTTGATGGAAGAAACTGTGCGATGACTTGGCTTGTGCAATTCCGTCAGGCTGAGGCCTTACCCACGCAGGGTTGGCCAGCATGTCAGCCCTGGCATTGCCTTCTGTTAGAAAACCTGGTAAATTGGTGTGGCTTCAAATGTGCAGAATGTAATACGGATGCACTTGAGCCTGAATTGTAGACCACATGGTTTGCAATAGTGAAAACAGAGCCGCATTGTTCACCTCCTTCAGAAATGAACAATCCAAGCGTTGGGTTGTATCTGCTACATAAGCAGAGTCAGTAACCAAATTCCTGTGAGAATCGTTGAAAAGCCATGGTAACAGCCCTTAATTCAACTAACTGAGCAGAGTTGCCTTTCAGCACCAGCCATTAAGATCCCTCCTTCGTAGGATACTGTGCGCCCTTATGCACAGTGACCCCTATCAAAAATTTGTCCCAATCCATACCCCCCAAGCTGCCAACATGTCCCGTCCCCAAAGGTTAAGGGAAGTGGTAGTAACATAAGGCCTAATTGTAGCTGTGCATCCCTCCGAATCCTTCACCACCACAAGCCGTTCGCTTAAATAGCTCTGTGTGGTTCCTCCTAATCCTGCAATGGCCGATCCCACAGGGGCTAAAGGCCATGAGGGAGGCCATGCAGAGAAGGAGATGATACTTACATCAGCACCCGTATCAATTAAACCTCGAAGCTGAATCTGGGGTGGACAGGTGTTCGGCAGGACCAGGGTACATGTCATCTGTGGCCTTTGGTCAGAGATGTCTGCAGTCCAGAAGGCCTGCAGAAGTCCCGTAGATCCACTGCCAATATCTTCGTGAGTTTGTTCTATCCTGGGGACACAAGACTTAAAAGGCACTAATTTAGCAAGGCAGGTCTTTTCAGGAATAGTTACAGTGGGTTTTTGCGTGGAGACCATAGCGTAAATCTGACCTTTAGAGTCAGCATCAATAACTCCTGAGTGCACTAAGATTCCTTGATGGGCAACATCAGGTTTTCCCACCAGCATCGCACTGGATCCCTGGGCTAAGGGTCCATATGCGTCCAAGGGAACCTTATAAATACCGCTAGAGTCTAAGACGACTGCGGCTGCGGTGTGGACGTCAAACCCGTCTGATCCGTGGGTGCTGTCTGATCCCTGGGTGCTGTCTCTAGGGTGGCTGGGTAGGCCTGTGCCTGTACCTGTGCCACTCCCTGGGGGAGAGACTGCATCGGAGAGCAATTCCCCCTCCTTGCACCCCGGCGGAAGTTTCCCGACAACGGCCGACCATCGGCATGAGTCTGGGATCTACAGTAGTCCGAGCAATGCCCTGGCCTGCCACACCTCTTGCACTGGGGGATCGGTGTGTTCTCGTTTTGGCTCGGCTTAGGCCGCTTCAGTTTTTTCGCCTGTTTTGGTTGCTTTGGTTCACGACCAGAAGATGTGTGAACAGGATGCAGGAACACAACCAAAGCAGACCTTCTCTGGTTCCCAGATCCCACCTTAGTGCAGGCTTTGACCACGTCTGTTACCTCAGATTCTGCTGGTAAGGCATCTGTGATTTTTCTGCACTCCTCATCTGCGTCATCTCTCACTAACTGCCTTAACAACATCTGCCTTAACCTGTCATCCTCAACCTGCTTCTCGAGAGAAGCAGTGACTTTTTCTACGAAGGAGAGGTATTACTCTGATCTCCCTTGAACTATTTCAGTATATCGCTTTCTAGGAGCTGACAACTCTATGCTTTTCAACAGGGCAGCCGTGCCGACCTGTTGAGCTTGCTGCAGGATGCTAGAGGGAAAGGTACCCTGGATATTGGGATCAGAGAAGGGACCAGTCCCCATAAGAGCATCCGTCCCCACTGCACATCTAGGATCGTCAGCAGGGAGCTGGATATTCCCTAATGCAGCCTTGTCAGCCAGCTTTCTCCAGGTATTCTCGAAAACTGCACATTGTACAGGTTGAAATAGGATTTGACCTAAATGCCTGATATCAAATGGAGCAAGCAAATCCGTATTTATCACCCTTATTATTTGCATAACCTCAGCAGAACCGAGCCCATGTTGTGCAACCTTGGATTGTAGATCCTGTGTGACCTTCCAGGCAATTATCTCATGCTTATGCTGGCCTGAATTTGGGAGAGCCTTATACACTGGGAAAGCTTGGATCTCCCCTTTGAGGGAGTCACTACCATCCTGAACTACTGGCACAGCCTGTGGATGCAGTGTAATAGCTCCCCAATTACTCTCAGGATCCTCAACTCTGCTTGGCATCCCCAGTGTTTCCAATAAATCCCAATCGTCTCCCTCCAGAGCCCACATCTTAAGTGACTCCCAGAAACGGTTGTAGTATCTCAGACGCACTGTCACAGTGCAGTCCAGGAGGGTCCAGGAGCGAGACTGGAGCAGCCTTTTCTTTCGTCTCCCGGCTACAGACGCTTTACGACCTGGGGCCAAAGCCTCCTCTGCCTCACTGCCTGATGATGAATCATTGGTTAAAGGACACTTTGAGGTGCCGTGAATGAAGAAAGGTGGCCGGGAAGGAAGGGGCTGACCAGAAGAGAAACTGGCAGCACAGGCTGCAGTCGGCTGAGCTGTGGTTTGAACTGCAGCCTCTTTCCGGGATGCGACCTTGGCCGGTTTCGACCAATCTGACGCTGGAGCTGCTGTGGCCATCTCCGGTGCTGCTGTCGTGCCCAGAGCTATGGCTGTCTCTTGTGCTGCGGCAGTGCCCAGCGCCGCCGCTGGCCAGGGCACGGCCGCCGCAACCGCCGGTTCTGTCGCTGGTCTCGGCTTTGCTGGCGGCTGGGGAGCTGGCACAGTGCCAGATGCTGACACCGCGGCCGCCGCGGCGGGTTGTGGGCTTGGAGCTGCTGGTCACGCCACTTCTGTGTTCGCCATGTCTGTCGCGGGGGGTGTGGGAGGCACGGGAGGCAGGGAAGGCGCAGGCACGGTGTGTCCCATGTGGAGGGGCTCCTCTGGCCGCTGCAACAGCTGCTTTTGCAAGCTGAGCAGTTCCAATAGCTGCTGTGATACTTTCGGCAGCTCTGTCACCAAAGGCAGATGCTGTATTAGAAGGTTCTGCTTGGTTCTGCTTTTCCACAGCGGTGTCCAGCGCCACGCCAGCCAAAGGCATCCATCTGGGCATTCTCAATGCAGCAGGCACCTGCGCAGACCGTCTGGAGCCGCCATGGGCATCCAAAATGCGAGCCCACTAGACCACGGCCCGGAAAAGCAGTGGCTGCCACTGAGCCAAACGGCAGGGCAGGCTGTGCGCTCCGCGGTGCCCCAACACCCCTGCCAGTTTCTCTGCCAGCGTGGGGTCCGTGGGGGGCGCAGAGTCCTGCGACTGCACAGGGTGACCCGGTGCAGGCTCTGGGGCACGCTCCGTCCATGGAGCCGGGGCGGGGGGGGGTTTCAGATCTGCCACCACACGCCCCTAGAGCCAGGTCAGTGGGTTCTCCTTCGGCTATCTCTCTGTCACTCGCCACCAGAACAGGCAAGCCAGCTCTGCTGCCACAATTATAGGCTATTAGCAGGTTAAGCAAACCCCGCCATGTGCGTAGTAATTCCAGCACTGGCAGATCCCCAGATGGGAACTCACACCAGAGCGCAGAGCCGACTTCTTGCCACAGCCCGAAACCCAAGGCGGTGTCTCCGTTCGGGGAGATGCCATGCAGGGCAGCCCAGTCCAATAACTCACAGAGTGAATTCTCAGAAATGGAGGTGTTCATTAAACTGAAAACACCTTTCCAGACTCTTAATACAGCGTCGGTTTTTAAGCTGCTGTTCGCCATTCTTTCAGTCCCTTCAGACATCCCAGTGCGGAGGGGGGGAAAGGGAACAGCGTACCTCTAGAGAAATTTGGCTTGGCTTGCAGCGTACAGGACATGTCGCAGTGTGCAGATCACGTTGGCATGCACCAAATATTACTGTATCCTGCAGCCGTAGGGAGGACAGGAGAGAGACCCAACAGGCAGGAGTTGTGCAGCAAGATTGATTTATTTAATTATTTTACAAACTCTTTTATAGACTTTTTTCTTCATAGTCTAATTGGACAAAGGATCAGCCACCCCCGGGTTGATTGGCTAGAAAACCTAAACATCCATTATCAAAATATTTTCCTACTGTACCATAAACAAAGCTCTGCAAGGTCGCAGGCGTTCATAGTTTATAGAACTCCGCAAAAATCTTCATGAGAGAGAAAAGTATCTCATGGGCTTAGAAAGAAGCAGGAAAATTTCTTGCTAACAGCACTATTGTATCCACAGTACTACACATGACTAATCGTGAGCTGTGAGATAAATACTTGTGGATGCTAAAAGAGCTGGAAGAGAGATTTTCCTATTTTTAACAGCCACTTGTGAAAGTCTCCTTTCTCACACAAACTAGCTGGGAAAACTGTTTGAAGTTTTGTAAACTATCTCACAGGTGCGCAAGTTGTTTGTGTTTTGTTTTCCACACTGGGAAAAATATTTTGGAAATGGGTGTTATGCCATTCAGCCAATCGCTCTGGGACGCAGATGCTCAAGCATCCAATGGTTTTATGCCACTCTTGCAAACAAAGCTATATAAGCTGATTTATATAATTAAATATAGCCACTTCTGGCCTTTGAACCCGATCCTGGACTGTGTTGTTCTTGGTACAACAGTGTAGATACAAAAATGCTGCTAGCAAGGATTTTCTTGCTATTTTCTAAGTCCGTGAGAGACTTTTCTCTCTCACAGAAGAGGTAGCAGGGAATGTAAACAACCAAGCCACCTGCAACCTTGAAAAGTCTTGTTTATAGTAGAAAAATATTTTGATAATGGATGTTTTAGGATTTTAGCCAATCACCCCAAGGGGTGGCTGATCCTTTGTCCAATTAGACTATGAAGAAAAAAGTCTATGAAAGGGTTTGTAAAATAATTAAATAAATCAATCTTGCTGCACAATTCCTGCCTGCTGGATCTTCTCTCCTCCTCCTCCCTATGGCTGCGGGACACAGTGATATACCGTAGGAACCAGGTCTGCGGTAATACAACAGCAACAAGTACTCTCTAAAAGGTTTTCGGTTTTTAAGTGTTGGGAAAAGGCAGCAGACAGAAAGAGAATCTAAAAGTTCTCTGGCAATCCGAAAGATAGATGCAGCGTAGGCAAGGATGGTGTCAGCCTTCAGATACTGCCCCCTCAGCCTGCCTGGATGGTGAAATGAATGGGCCACTTCCCAAGGAGCAGAGACTACTTGAGCATCTGAATACCAGCAGTTTGAGAGCTCTCTGCTGAGTCTGCTGACAACAGTACTATATGGTGTGGATCCAGTGTTGGCTTTGAATTAAACATACCTTTCTTGTGCAGCTGAAGAGCAGTAGGACAGGCAATTTTATCTGGTCTTAACACTGACACCCACCTTGAAAGAACTTGATCAGTATTTCCAATTGCCTGCCTCGAGTCTTTTGTGCTTTTCTGAACAAGCAATGGTGCATGTGTAGCCTTCACACCTTACCTGAAGGGCCACCAAGTTTCACAAAGCACATGAGGGAGAGAAGAGTAACAAAATTTTCAGAGAAGGTTGCTGTCAGGCTAGGAGAAGGGATTACTTGTTATGGACCATAATTAAATGAAAGGCAGAGGGAGGAGGATATGTCTGTGTTTGTTTGCATCAGACAAGAAAATGTACATCCAACACCACACAAAATTAACATTGTCACTAGAACACCAGTTAATCACTTCAGACACCTTATCTGTCTCCCATACCTCCCTGCCTCAGATGTATCATCATTTACACTGTAAAATGTTGCTAAGAACAATCTGGAGGCTTAATGGACCACAGATCAAGAAGCTTGACATGTTAGTGTTGTTTCCCTGCCCACTGCCTCTTTTACACAACATGTAAATAATGCTGGTCCATCACCAAACACTTGGTAAGGATTTGGCTTGTCATTCGAGGATACAAAACACACAGGTGGCCAGTTACAAAAGGGAACCAGGAGAAAAACACTTTGTGAGGCTGCAAGACACAGAAAGGGCACTTCAAGGGGTCTGCAGTAAGGGAGAGGCACCCAATCTGATTTCACATTGCACTTCTGCATGCACCTTTTTAACACAAAGGCATTCATGAGGGACAGTCCAACAGTCAAGAAGCACATCTGTAGTTCTGTTGATAGCAAGTGTGTAGAAACAAAGATTAGAGCACTCTTTAGGGTATTTAGCTGTCAGCTAAAGCTTCAAAATTCTCCTTTGCAAATGGCCTAATAGCCCCAAAACTGCTACAAAAACCACTCTGAAGCTGATCAGTATGCAGGAGCAGAACAAATTCACATGGGTAAGTTTTGCTACAATCAGGCTATTAAGCTTTTACTTTGCATCCATAGTCTGGCATCAACTCTTCAACAGCCAGAAAGATGCTTCTTCAAGAGTAACAAGACTGTATAAGAGGTTTATTCTTTTTCCCAAGCGATACACATACTTCAGATAATGAAGTGGCCATCTGGAAGGACAGATAAGTAATCCGGAAATCTTTGAAAAGTCAAATATTTTTTGACATTAGTAGGAATTTTATAAATCTTAGTGAATAATGTAATTTTTTTTCTTATTATTCGAAAGAGACTCAATGTATAAATACCTCTGAAAGCATTGAGAACCAGTCACTCTGCAGATGGCAGTCATTCATGTGAAAATCCTTAAGTCCCAGTATCATTCAGAAGGAAAAAAGAGGAAACAACAGCAAAAAAAAACCACAACCCCCTCCACTATGCCACACATATGAACTGCTAAAAATAATAATCCACAGTCTCATATTGTTATGAAAACGCTGTCCAGCTGAGTCCCCTAAATTGTGCTTTTGATTTGTCTGTTATTTAAGATTTGTCTGTTTCTTTGTTCAGACTGACTAAAATACTTTAAGTTGGCAAAGCCCAGCTCCCAGAAAACAAGCACATTGAATTATAAGTTATTCAATGACAATTCACATGCTATCCCTTCAACTCGATTCAAAATCACTATTACAAAAAAAGTAAACCTAGATGTTTGTTTTATTGCCACATGCCACAGACCAGGAGCTTTATTTTACATAGTTTGGATTACATAATCTAGGGGTGAATCTGAAGAAGGTATCATCTCTGATGTACTGTTCAGCTACGAGGTGTCTGGATTCAGTTTAGAAATAGGTTTAACCATTTACTTAATTATTTAGTTATAAACCCAATTAAGAGCCTCTACATCAGCAAGCAGCTGTAGGCATGGGACCCAAGGTTACAGGATCCATTATGTAGGACCACTCTTCCCTGCTCATCATGGTCAGACTCAAGCATGGAAATCTTCATTCCACATATGAGGATATTTGACTTAACCACTGTTTGAAATAATTTCCACTGTAACGCCATGGAGCACAATGGGTTACTTCTGCTCAGTCTAGTATCTAAAATATATAGGTCTGAAAGACTAAAGAAGAAGAGAGAAAGACTTTGATATGTTTTTCCCATGATTCTCATCTCAAAACTATTCCTATGGGTAAAATTGCCTAAGGTTTTCTTGAGCAGAACTGTCTTAGATTAAATCTTTTCTCTGCTCACTCTGTTCCAGCAATGGCATCATTATGGTTCTGATAAGCTGGCGTTAGACAGTGTTGTGGTTTAACCCCAGCTGGCAACTCAGCCCCAGCAGTCATTCACAGTCTCCCCTCACTGGTAGGATGAGGGAGAGAATCGGAGCAGAAACTCTGAGAAGACTTGGCGATTGAAATAAAGAAAGTTTACCAGGCAAAGTAAAGCCATGCACACAAGCAAAGCAAAGCAAGGAATTTATTCACTGCTTTCTATGGCCAGGCAGGAATTCATCCTTCCCCAGGAAAGCAGGGCTCCAACCTGTGTAACAGTGATTTGTGAAGGCACATGTCACCATCCCAACACCCCCTCCCCCACTCCTTCCTCCCTTTTCCCCTGGATTTATATGCTGAACATGACACTGTATGGTCTGGGATATCCTTTTGGTCATTTGGGGTCAGCTGTCCTGGCTGTGTCCCCTCCCAACTCCTTGTGCACCCAACCTCCTCACTGGTGGGGTGGTGCGAGAAGCAACAAAGTCCCTGACTCTGTGCAAGCACTGCTCAGCAATAACTAAAATATCCCTGTGTTATCAGCACCTTTCCCACCACAAATCCAAAACACAGCCCCTATCAGCCAATGTGAAGAAAATTACCGAGCCCAAACCAGCACAGTTGGTATCTCACTTCACAATCCCTTTTGAATATTCATTTATCACAGAAGAAATTTTTTCCCCTCCTTCACTGTTACACAAGATTAAGCGGTCAAGGCAAAGTCCAAAGAATTAAAATAATAATTTAATATATAGTATATAATTAATATAATATATAGTAATAAAAACAAGGCATGGAGAAATCTACTTAGGCAACAGACTTAAGTATTTGCAGAAACTTGAAACAGTCCTAACTAAAAGCAGTATTCTCCTCCTCCATCCACATAGAGGGACACTCTAATATCTGTCTTCCAGAATAATATAATTCAGATGTTTCCATTCAGGATCATACAATCACAAATGTCAGAAGCAATGACCCTGATATGGCCTTTACTGTCTTTCTTTCCATAGGCCTGGATTTCTAATCTCTTTAAAACATCCAGAATTCCCAGCATTATATTAGGGAATGGGTTCCAAATCTCAGAGGAAAGGAGTAAATTATTCAGACCATATTCCAAAGCACTAGCTTTCCTTTGATACTCTCAGTCAAGTACTTGGAAAGAGGCAGGACTTGCATATGGGGCAGTTGTGCCATAAGGCCAACACTTTCCCAACCACCACTTGTTCTGCATGTTCTCCCTCAAATCACTTCCTGAGTTTCTGCAGCATCGCACACAGAACAGTTAGACCTCCTGAGTCATGGAACAAGTAATAGTCTTTATACTATTACCCTATAAGATGGGTATGGAAGAGCACAAGAATATCAGGTTTTCCTCCCAGCTTCCCACTCAGTACCCCTTAGAACACCAGCCACTGATAAACTTTGCTGCTTTACACATCAGCCCATCAAATTCAACTTGACCAACGTTAACAGAAAGGCCTACAAGCAAGTGAAAATGAAGTTCTAGCTGCTCCTTTTTTTCTGGGAGTAGCTTCCCACTCCTAATGAAGCATATTTTAAGCATGTTGGTAAAATGGTACAGTAAAAACCCCAGAACTTCACTGCTTGCTCCATGGCTAATTAAGCCATTTACTTGTATTGCTGTCAGTCTAGGAACCACCGACTAGAATCAAAAGGGGAAGAGTAAGAGATTTCCCATGGTTTTAAAGGCATTTCATTAATGCATATCTTTGGTCATAAATTACTGTTTACCTGTCAACTGGGTTCAGAACACCCACAAGGTGTTCTTTGAAGTTAACTCTTGGATTTAAAGACTTTTATACAGTTGTTGAGAAACTGTTTGATCTGAAAATATGAGTCTTTTGAAGTGGAGAGCTAATGAAAGATTATTCTTTTTTTGACACAGATCAAGCAGTTAATGAGATAAAGTGATGGGAAGACAGGCTTAATAGAATATGTGGATGCATCAGTGTTACTTTTCTTTGTACGGATTAACAGAAAACCCAGACGTACTCAGGGCCACATGAGTCAAAATCATAACGAAGAAAAAAATTAACTTTAGTCAGACACAGCTCTTAACCAGAATTAAAGGTATTTTGGGACTGTACTCTAAACTCCCTCACCAATACATACAGAATAGAAAATTGAGCTATTAGGGATTTGGCCTGTGCTGGTTGTGCGTGCCAGGATAGCTGGTCCCTGACACAGGGCTAATACACCAAGTAAAGGGCATGGCTGAACAAAATGAAGATCCAGTATAAATGAACTATACATGTGCTCTTAATGTTTTTAAAAGCTATCAGGCACATAGTTTTTATAATGCCACAAACACGTCAAGGAGTGACTTTTGAACCCAACAAGTGAACATTTTGAACATTTTATTAAAATATAGCGCTTCCCAATGGAAAAGCTAATATTAAGGGTTTGAGATACAGAAACATTCTGCTCTTTTCAAACAAAATCCACTGACAGTGGAGTGCCCTAGTTCCATGTACCACTGGCAGAAGTTATCTGTTCTAATTCACATGGGATACAGCACCAGAAATATCAAGACACAAGAAGAAAAGTCATGCAGTTCCAGGACAAAATTTAAGCTATGGACAATAAACCTAAGAAGCAAAAAATTAGGTAGAAGATTAATTCCTTATATTAAAATACAAATAGCCAAAAATCATAGGTTTATTTACTTGACATGAAATAAATTCACTTACCAGCTGTGTCTATCTTGGTCTTCATTTGGTTTTGTACAAGTAATTTGTCTAAGTCAGAAAAAGATGTCTAAAAATACAGAAAATATTTTTAATACCTTTTTAAGTAGGGTCATGTTCTACAAAGGATGGATAACAATATCATACCTTTGTAGACAAAAAACAACCCAACTTGCTTTCCTCCAAATTCTTGCAGAAGAATAGTAGGAGTACTTCAAGCCTTTAAAAAAATAGGCTACTGATACAATCCACATTTATTTGTGTCTTTCTTTAGCTCAAGTACAGTGTTTCCCTTGAAATCAACACCTGAAGATGATGAATCAGTCAAAACAGTTGGTGAGCAAATAAAATGCTGAAATGTAAGGAAAACAGCCCTATAAAAGAACTTGCAATCCAGCTTGATAGCTTTGTGCAGTCTACTTTAGCCTTCAGAAGTCATGGTAAAATGGCAGAGGATTTCAGTTCTGCATCCTCAAACCTGCAATATAATTGATAGAAATGACAAACAGAAGCCATGGGGGGAAAAATAAGATTCTTCAATTGCTTTTTGTTTAGTACCTTCTGTTCTGGGGCAGCAGTGCCAAAGTCACTTGTAACAGAACTGTTACATGACCTGAGCAAACTAGATAAAATGTAAATACCCACCAAAAATAATTTTTTTAAAAGTAGGAGAAAAAAGCACACAACTGAGAAATCAAATTACAAACTGTAAATACAATCATCGCTAAAGAAAAGAAATTAATTTTTAATTGTCTTCCATTATTTCCGAGAAATAACCTAATAATTGCTAACTAGATTTGTGTGTGTTCTTACAAATCTTCCCTGATGGCATAGTTAATAACGTGAAACCTCAGCCCAAGACACATTTCTACCCTTTGATAGACTCGCACAACCTATGCAGTACCTTTGTTGCCAATATTTCCAGAAAGAGAAAAAAACTGCAAACCCCACAACTATCCAATGCTCATGTAATCCAGCCCCTCATCTCTGATAGCAAACAATACCAGATGTTTCCAGAAATACAGGGAATCACAGGATATTCTGAGCTTGAAGGGACCCACAAAGATCATCAAGTTCAGCTCAAGTGAATGGCCTGTACAGGGATCCAACCCAGGACCTTGGCATTATTAAAACCCTGCTCCAACCAAGATCATCTCAAGAAATCCCAAGACAAACCGATCCTAACACATAAGGAAAGATGTTTCCTTTTCTCCTTGAGGTAAATATTACTTTATGCTCAGTTTTCTCTGACAACCACCATTAGCTTGAATTAAAGTACTGAGGAGAGAGTAGCTGGATTATCTAAACAGCATGTTCATTACAATTTATTTCAGGGTTGCAGTCTCCAATACCTCACCTTGACCACAAAGCAGCCAGTTCAGTGTTCCCCATAAAGAGGAAATGTAAGACTATTTGAGATGTGATGGAGAAGCAGGAATCGAGTTCAAAGTGCAAACTGCTACAAGCTGGTTGGACTGATCTGCTTTAAGTGCTGGTGAGATCTGCTATTGCACTGAACTTTGGCAACTCAGTTTCACTTGAGCCTGTTGTCAGTGAGAAAGGAGGTGGCGAGAAGAAACATTCATGAATATGCATGCAAACTAAAGCTGAATTTTGATTTGGCTGCATTCATAATCCATTTATATTCATTTCTGTGGATGATCAGATGCTAGAGATTTATTAATGAAAATGAACTGAGCACTCAGTCACCAGAAGAGAATTCTGAGCAGTATTTTCAATGACAAGCCCTACCAATGGCTGGTGAACTATACAAGTCACCTAATCAAGCAAGGAAATAAGCAAAAGTAAAAACAAAAAGCGATCACCAATACTCACCATGAGGTGTTCACAGAGAAGCTGTTCATCAGTACCTGTTCTGAGGAATGGAATTTCAGTGGTCTGAGTTCTGACCTGGATCCATCCTCAGGCAATGTAAAGCAGTAATAACAATTTCTGTAACTAAGCATTTGGAAAGCTACAAGTAAGAGACATGAGATAGGAGATCTGGCTATCAGAAATAAACCAGGAAACTGTACAACTGTGTTCTGTCCTTTCACAAATGAAGCGCAACAAAAAGGAAAAAAATAGCCAATTATTTGTTATGACAAGTTGCACAAACCTAAAAGACAGCCTAGACAAGGACTCAAACACATTATGATTTCAGGTTAACTGAATATCTGCACAGTGCTAAGGCACAACCTAACTGTCCTCAACAAAGAGACTATCTCATCTGTCCTCTCATATAAAGACCCTCTTTGCATGCTGGACACTTTCTAAGCAACACAGAGTATCAGATTGCAGCAGGGCAAATGGCAACTTGGCTTAGCCAGAAGCCATCAGGAGAGTTACATCACACAACTTTCTTCTCCAGATTATATGGAAATCCAAGACTGTGCTACAGAAGATTTAAGTTAGAGCAGCACAGAGCCTCAACTGTAAGACTGTTACATTTTGGACTTTCAAATTCTTAAATTTGCCCTTTACTTTAAAAAGTCAATGATTTCACCAAGAAAGTTTGATTAGTTTCTTTTACTTTCTGTAATGAAGTGCCATCCTTTTTACACTTGAAAGGATCTTTGTAATAATGCAACATTGATCTTTTGAATACAGATGAGCTAACCTAGATAATAGGATTTGGTACCCGAAAGAAAAGGCTCTGAGTGTATATACCTAAGGCTTCAGTGCCATCAAGAGGATTTTAAAGATAAGGCACCTGTTCTTGAGCAAAAGTTTAGGTGAGGCATTGTAACAATACTCTTGCATTTCCATTATATATGTAGGCGATCTTTCATTGCAAATAAAAAAATTCTGTGTCATAACTGAGAATGTAATAAACACACCCACGTGAGGGAGTGATCATGCAGAACCAGCCGGCAAGCAGTAATGCAAAGTAAAAAGCAGCCATCAGCAACTTCCATGGATAAAGTTTGGAGCTTCTCTTCTCTCTGATACTCTGACTACACCATGCTACCTATTTCACTGGCTGCAAAAACATCTTCTGGAAAGAGGAAACAGTTTGAAAAAAGTGTTAACAGCAACTTCCTGGAAAGAAAGGAAAATGAGGAATTTTTATTTCTTTTTAATATACCTGTTTCTCTATTTAAAATGGAGTTTCACACCAGAAACTGTACCAACAACAGTGCCTAGTGGAAACTTGACAAGTTATCAGCAATCCTAACAAGTCACCTCTATATGCAACTTTCTTAGCATGCCGAAATACAAATCAGTCGTTGCCAGCAAACAGAGCACAAAACTGGGCACCAAAATACTTGTGTTTTCTTCCCAATTGTACTACAAACTTATTGCATTCATTTCCTAGCCAGCATAACAAATCTACACCTTTACTCCTTCATCACTTTCTTCCTTCTGTGCATTAACTTTCACAACCACCATGTGACAGGAGCAATTTCTTGTCATGTTCTCATAACACACTTTCATTGCTAGGTCTGTTTCATAATCTATAATGATTTTATTTAATTCTGTCATTTCCAAATACAGATTGTGTCTATTCTGAGAAGGAAAGCCATGCTGACAACAGTCTTAAAATAATCCACGATGAATTTTATGTCATCCATCACCTGTAACACAGAAAAATGTTCAGCACAAACCCAATCATACTAAGGAAATAAAAATAAATAGATATTTAAAAAATAAAGCTACTTGTGCCTCACAACACCTTGTTTAAATCTAACAAAATTCAAAACCTTCCCCTCCTCCTCCAAGAAGAAAATATAATTTCTAACATCTCATCCAAGCTCTTGCCAGGCTGCTAATGGAGCAGCTAGAGCTGAATTCAAACTGTGCCTCAACACCATTTTCAAATACAGTTCTATTCCCAGTGTGGGCAGAGCCTCTGAGGAAGATAACATCAAGAGTCATTTCAGCTGACCTTTTTGGAATCTTTTTATGATATAGCCCACTAATAGGCTTATTGGGAATGCATTTTGCACCAGAAAGATTTGTATTGGTCTGAGTAACTTCAGTTGGAGTTTTTCTACACAGAGCAATCATTTTGCTGGTGACAGCACACCTGTGCCTCCATTTCGGCTACAGCTCTCCAGGCTCTCAGACAACTGAAACACAATCATCCAGTATTCAGAACATCAAGTGCTTCCGTTAGACCGTGATAGCAGCAGGATATCTCCCAATCTTTTCCTTTGCAAGTGCCTTCAGGCAGCACCTATAGATTGGTAGCTTAAGAAGAAAGACAGTCTGAGCCATGGCTTTAACTTGTAAACAGGATCTTTGAAAGAACAAAGGTGTGAGTTTGTTTCCAGTAAAGCAAACTTGTTTTGTTGTTTGCTTTCAGCATTTTTGTGATAAATCTACAGAGTAGGAATGGATTTCCTGTCTGCCTCTGCAAACTTCCCTTACCCAGCAAAACTGCCAGAATTTTATTTCCAATGCCTTCATGTGTCAGGGTCAAAGACAAGGGGTCAAAAGTGCATTTCAAGATTAGGTGCATTTCTTTTCAATACTTATGCAATCTGCTATAGTAAGTGAAAACTAAACACTAGGATTTCCAGGGTGTCAAGAGACAGAACATGAAGGCCCTAGCTTTTGGTTCCTGCCTGCTTTATTAATGTGCTTCTGTCATCATGTATGAATAACTGACACTTCCAAATGAAGCAGATGAACACTCCATTTAAAACAGAGAGATTTCACACATTGTGAAAAGGAGATTGTTTATATTTAAGCTAGATAAACAAAACTAAATCCTGTAGAGTTTTTCCCACAGTATATTTTACAAGAAAACACTCAAACCAATTGTGTTCAGGATTTTCTTACCAGTTGAGAAAACTACAGTGTAACATCATGCTTGATGGCACACAAACTTTCAAACTTTGGGCATTGTTATTGCTTCTCAGCCATCCAGCACAAAAAGAGCAAGTAAACTCATTACCACACACCTCCCCGAAAAATGATCCTATTGCCTCCAGCCATTTTACTCTGCCTGTAGAAAAACACATCTGAAATCTTAATGACAAGTTTGGCAGGTAGCATCCAGCAAAGTGATGTGTACTACCAACTAAATATCACCTATTGTACAAGCCGTGCATCAGCAGGGAAACGAGCACCCTACTCACACAATTAGCACATGTCCATCAAATTGACAAATGAAGATAAATCAGTTATTTGGCTACTTTCATCAGTGTAAACACATGAAGAAATAATAAACAGTATAAATTTTTAACTGCCCATCTTGTTCCAGCGGCAAACGCGAAACTCCCTCTGCCTTCAATAACCGGGAAGGAGCTCAGGGGCCGCGCCGCACCGCGCGGGCAGCACCGCCCTCCGGCGGCCGCGCTGCGCAACTGCAGCCCCGCGCCCGGGGAACTGCGGCAAGCGGGGAATTCAGCCCCGGCAGCGACCCGGCACCGGCCACCGCGGCGTGTGGACAATCACCCCAAACGGGGAATTCAGCCCCGGCAGCGACCCGGCACCGGCCACCG
>NW_024581083.1:3803068-3846088 GCF_017639235.1 Corvus kubaryi
CCCAAACGGGGAATTCAGCCCCGGCAGCGACCCGGCACCGGCCACCGTGGCGTGTGGACAATCACCCCAAACGGGGAATTCAGCTCCGGTATCCCACCCCGGCACGGACCACCCGTGTGTTTGGCTAATTGAGACAAACAGGGAATTCCCCAACATCCCATTCTTGTCCCTGGTTACTTATGTGTTTTGTTAACTGCCGCAAACACGGGAATTTTACATATTCCGTCCTCATCACTGACCACTGGTGTGTTTGGCTAATGGCCATAAGCACGGGAATACTCTCCTCGTCACTGAGCACTGTTGTTGCAGCAGTACAAGCAAGCCCTGGTCACAGGCAGGGGCTCTCGGCCTCAGACAGATTTTGAAGTCCAAGCAAACACCACCACAGCTCCCAAACAGACTCTTGAGCAAGTTGGCAAGTCGAAAAGGAAAGGTTGTTGCAAACCATCTTTGCTGCCTTGCTTCAATTTCAGTTTATTCTCTTTCACAGTGCACAGAGAGCTTTAATTAAACAAGATGACATCCCAAACAAAGCAAACAAAAAACCCAGAAATGAACAGAAACAAACAGAAAAAGAAACAGAATCAGGAACAACACCCCAAAAACTAAAACACAACTACAACAAAAAACAAAAACCACAAAAAACAAAAACCACAAAACACATGAAAAAATACAGCTTTTTCACTAGATAAGTGTTTCAGATATTTATAGAGATAGCACATCGTCCAGAGTAGGCCAGTCTCAAGAACAGGCTTTGGGAATTCCTCCAGGAATAGCTGTCCCTGCTCTTGCACCGAGGCTAGGCACTTGAGCGGGGTTCTTCCCCAGCCAGCATCTGGAGCTCACTCGTCCTGACAAACACTAGCTTTACACAGATTCCACCCTACTGTAGTTGACAGACAGGCTGCTCACATCATTTCCACGTGTTAAGCTCCACTACTTAATGCATTACTAGAAGACATTAGCATCTATCCTGCATCAATTCTTCCTTTTGTAGGGAGAAAGAGCAGGCTCAAAGAACAGCTACTCCTTTTGAAGGCACTGCTGACTGCATTTACCTTAGAGAACACAGCCAAGGAAAAGAGGTGAGGTTTTTCCCCACAGGAAGGAAGCAGTTAGGATGCTCATCACTCTCCACTCTACAACCTCTTCCCACCACAAAACCAAAATATAAGTAGCTTCTGGATACTTGGCCTTCAACTATAAAAGGGGTGTAACTACGACCCGGAAGCTTCAACCACAGTTTCATGCACATCACCTGAAGCACTAAGAACTCTTACAGGTGTTGCTGAGTACCGACATCATAATGATCCTGAGCCACACCTAAAGTCTTGAGAAATGTTATTGGTTTTATTCACCCGGTCTAAATAAGGGTAAATGGAGGGAGCAAACAGAGTAAATGATCCATTAATGGAAAACACCTGTGAAAAGGAGTTACGGAACCCACTGCCCACAAAAATAGATGGTTCAATTAGAAAACACAATAAAACACACGGCCTCACACCAGCACACGCATTATCTGGAATACCTGCAAGAACTACACTGTTATAGCAAAGAAGGCAGTGAAGCACTCAGAGGCAGAGCTGTCGCCTCCTTCAGCCCCAGCTGGCACCCAGAGCAGACCTGCACCACAAGGAGCTTCACTCATCCATCCGCTCAGCTTGGGAAACTCTGAAGTATTTAAAGATCAAGAAAAAAATCCAAACAACTCCTCAAGACCACTTTGAAGTGATCAGCTTAAGCCATTATACTTATAAAACCCCAAACAGACCACAGCATAATACCTTAAAAAACAGCAATTCCTCCCTCAGCCGGGCAGCACCATTTTGAGCCGCTTAGCATCACCGTGTGAGGGGATCTGAGCCTCTCCGTTTTACCCTCAGCTCTCACACCTCTCCTGTGCTGGTGGTTGTGGTGCACATCCCAGGGCTTCATTTCCAGAGGGGAAACATGGGGAAAACAGCCATACAGAGTTGCTCTATTTTAACTCACAGCTGCAGTACGGTTTGAGGGGCAAAGGTGCCTCGGGCCTGAGAGTGGGTTTGTACAAAAAATGTAGCTTCGTGTAGGGAAATTATTGTAAAGCACAACTGGAACAGAAGTGATCACCATGTTACAGTCTGGGAAACACAAAGCAGGTAGTGAGTACATTTAAATATTTTATCTCAGTGCCAAAAGTACCCATGAAACAGCTCCCTTAAGAACTAGAAAAGGAGGCTGTCACCTGTGAAAGGTACTCTGACCATTTTAATTCCTCTATGTAAACTGGGTGAAGCCTTCAGTGCAGAATGAAAATGAGCTTTTGAAGTGACTTGAGTTATAAAGCTCCAGCTGGTTTTGGTCACTGAGGAGTGCTGGATACCTGCTCTGAAGTGATGGCACTGCAGCAGTAACGCCATAAATGTGCCTTGGGTGAGTGTCTATAGCCGCTCAACTTGGAGATATGAAAAACACAGTAGATCCCAATCTGTGAAGAGTTTTCCAGCCCAGCCATATATTCTAAAGTGAAAATGTCCTTGCTCTGCTCTGAGCTAAGTTCTAAAATGTTTCATGTAGAATAAAAGTGAAATCATAAGAATGGCTGCTGGAGATGGAAATGAAAATTAAGGTGGAGGCCTTCAGAGTTGTCCTAGATCCTGTGCTGTCCACCTCAGAATTAATGCAACATGTGGTCTTGAAACAGGTTCCACCACATCCTAAAATAGGTGACTTAATTACTGCCACTGTCTTTGATGCCAGGCCAGACCCCTTCCTGTATTGTGACTTGGGTGACAGTTGATATTCACAGGTGAATGCCAAGCCTCTGCCACAGAAACTGCTGCCATCACTCAGGTTACATTAGGACAGTCCTAAAGCCAGGGGGGATTACTTACATGCAATTGGGAGAAACACAAAGCCTCAGGGATTCACTAAGCAGTCTCTGAAAATCAGATGGGGAATTTTTGTAATAAAAGTGTTACATGATATTTATGCCTGTTGTCTCTACCTGCTGTAATCCAGTCCACCAGTTTTCTTTTCTCAAACTATGTTTATGGACTTTGAAAATGGGTCATCTTTCAGTTTATGTAGGATTAAGAAATTTCCCCTCCTGCCCCATAATCCAGATAAATGATATCCACTCTAGCTGTCCTGCCTACTCAGAGCTGCCAAGCACATTTATCTTGACTAATCTTCTTTTCCAGGATCCATGCTGACTCCCCTTAAGCAATTACATATATCTAAATGTTCTGTGTGCATAATTGCTCTCCATGCATTTTTTGCCACTGAGATCAGATTTACAAGCCCGCAGTGTTCTCAATCTTCTTCTAGTCCTTCTGCTTCTATTAGACACTCACTGGTGCCTAATGCTGAACTTTGTCCTGTAATAAATTATCAGTAAAATATACACTTTAGAAAGAAAAAGTCAAAATAGACACTATTAAGACTCAAGAAGGGAAACATTTTAAGTTGGTTTTCTGATCTCACCCAGCCTAGAGGCCTTTTCTTTCCTTTCTTACTTCCCTGGCCAGAGAGAAGCCAGAGGAGCTGCCCATGGAGTAGGCAGGCTGAGCTCCTCATCCACTGGCCACAGTCGGTCCCCAGCTAACAGGGAGAGGGGGCCTGGCAGTGACCACAGTCAGATCTGGGGGCAAAGGCCCAGGGAGTTTTCCCATGGCTCTTCCCCACTGAGCTTCTCCTGGCAGCCCCATCCTAGAGCTGACCCCACACTGCAGCCAAGTCCAGGCCCAGGGAAAAGGGGCTGCAGGGCCAGTGGCCCCCTCAGGACCCTGGCATATATCTGCACTGTACCCTGGTGATCTTAATCATGTCTCTGAGTCTCACTTCACTGTTATAAATGTGACCTTGCGTTTTTCATATCTGCTCACTATTTGTTCTGTTTCCTATATTGCCTCCTACAGTCATTTCCATACTCTCAGCTTTCTGTGTTATATCTCTTCCTACTGGAAGTCCTCTTCAAAAATCAAACAAGAAAGAGGCCAGTCATAACATGACATCTGTAACTAAAATAGAAATTAAAGAAAAACTGAATAAGAAGGGTGGTATTTTGCGGCACGTCCATTCAACTCCACATGTATTGCCCCAAAGAGAGGAGGAAATAAAAGCCCTTTGCTGTGTCTTGAGAGAGGCCCAGAGCCAGTGTTTTCATAGTTCCCTTCCTTTTGTCTGGACTTGCTGTTTCTAAATCTTTCTCTTCTTTTCCTCTGCATCAGTTTAACATTAACCTCCAGAAGTGAATCGTCTAGATCTGTGGGATGCTGTAAGTGCCCCCATGCCACAGTTGGGTGAATGAGGTTTCCAGAAGCTGAAGAAGCTGTACATTTCTCCTGATAAACAAACGAGAATGGTTCTCAGCAGGAGGGAGGAGAACATTGTGCAAAACTCCCCACTTAATTGCACAGAAGATAATGAGGAGAGGGAATATCAAAAGCACGACTAAATGTTCAAACTAGTATTGTGCATCCAGTTTCCATGGACTGGATGTGTAATACTCCTTTTGTGCTTTTAGAAGTCAGGTTGAAGTGAACAGTACTCTTAGGGAGTGTGCAGGCCTCATGTAGGCTGAGACAAGCACTGCTGCTGCAGAGTGGTTCCAGACAGTGTGTGAGGGAGATTTGCTCTTACAGTATTTATGTCTTGTTTGCATGAAAAGATAAGATTAATATTACACATTTTAGTATTTTAGTTACTAAGTTAAGCATATCTTCATTTACACTAATGTATTTGTTTTCAGATGGAGGACTTTTGTTTACGGGTACTGGTTATCTTGTACTTTAACTGTGTCTCTATGCTTTTCTTTTTTTCTTCCAATATTTGTTGCCTTTGTGTATCACTGTCATCAGTGTACACAGTTGCATTTCTGTTGGAGCTAACTAACCACTAAAGACTTGAAGCAGTCATGCACAGGCTTGGTCCCTGCTTCTTTTTCCTTTTGCTAATCAGAGATTGTCCCCCAGGACGTCTGATGCTCTATGTCCTCAGGGAAAAAATCGGAAGGTACTTAACCTGTGACAACCAAGCAGCTTTTCATATTGCCTCTTTGATATTCATACACCTGGGAGGGATAAAAAAATACTGCTATTGTCACTCATTGGGCTGTGTTCCTGTATTGCCCATTCTTGCAAGAAACAGTAGAACTATTGCAAGACCAATGATTTACAATTTAGATTAACTACTTTGAGAAAATATACAGAATATCACACAGAGGAATATGTTCTGCTTTAACTTGGACCCTTCTCCTATTCACAAATTCTTCCCTTCCTGCCATCTTCATTCGCAAACTGAATTTGGGCAAAATAAAGCCTCTTTATATACAAGGGCATGTTGATTAATTTTCAGTTCTTTAGACTTACACTCATTTTTTGAACCTCCACTGTTGCAAAGCATTTGCTGTGCAAAATACTTCTCTTCCCACTCCTGCTAGAATATTGAAATATATAATTCATCTTGACCTTGTGCCTTGTCAGCTTTTAATAGTTCTAACTGACCGTCTGCTCCAGCATAATCATAAAACCTTTTAACATCTCACTTACTCCAGTTTCCAAAATTTGACCTTCTCCAGCCTTTCTCATGAATCATGGACCAAATAAATTCACTTAGACTACTGCCAGTGTCTGTTCAAGTTGTTGTTGAACTAATTGAACTTATACAGGATATTTGTGCTACCTCTTTATATTTCCTGGGTCAACAGAACTAAGGGGCTAAGACTGGTATACAAATCCAAGCTTCTTTTTTAATGGATTCCTTAACCTTGACTCCTTTTAAGCCTTTTTTTCCATACTTTATTTGTCCATCCATCATTCAGGACTTTCAAAAATACTGTCTGATTTACCTGTATTCTAATGACTCAGAATTTGCAAGACACTCAGTATTAGATGATGATCAGTAATTCTGAAAATTAGACCTTTTGCTTGTTGAGTTAAAAATACACCAGTTGAATCAACTGGCAAGACAGGCAAGAATAGAACCGGGTATTTGAAATTGTTAAGTACTGGGTTGTTTTGGAAACTTCCCACAAGACAGTGGCAAGAAGCACAACCAGTTGTGTACCAAACATACTAGGCAAATATAGCATATATCTATAAAAAGGAGGATCAGAAACTCCAAGCAGTTAAAATTTCTACTGATGACTAAGAAAGATTTGTGTGCTGGAGTGCTGGCAGAAGGAGGAAGAGCATAGCAGAAGCTGGGAAAATGTTTTTATGTACAACCAGGCGTTAAAAGTACATCAACCCCAATATTTCAAAGAAGCTTTTCCTGGACGTATCTGCCAAATGTGTCTTTTCTGTTTTCTGGAAGTTGGCCATCTTGGAGGACTCAGAGCCTGTTCCCACAACTGCTGACCATGCAGGCTGCTCCCTTTGCTCAAACAGCAGAGTCATGGCTGTTGGTCCAAGAGAACTTTTTCCCACACAGTGTTTCTTTAAAGTCTCTGCTTGACTACTAGTCACTGTGAGCAGTTAGCTTTCCCAGATTTCCTTAAAGTAAAAACTACAAACTGTTTTAGCCCTTCCTTTGCCTTCTACCGACACAACAGCCCCATAAAATGCAGTATAAGCCCTATTTGCACACATTCGTACTTGTACAGCATTGTCACTGGGACTGGGGTAGGAGCAGTGGCTTTGGGGATCTCATCAGGTCCATCCGCTGTGATTGCACTCACTGCCATCACCAGTTCCTAGACTTCAATGAAAAGATTTGCTGCACTCTTTGATACCAATTTGAATTACAGTATCCCCAACAGAGTACTATCAAAACTTAAAAATACATGGAAGTCCATAATCTGTATCCTTATTTGCCTCTCATCAAGGTACTCCCAAGCATTTATGCTTAGAAGTTTTATCCTGTGCTTAAATGTAAGCATGGTAAGGAACCCTACTGAAATCAGTGGAATATTAAGCACAGAGAGAAATGTTTACTGTAATAGTTTTCTTAATGTAATTCCTAATCCCTGCTGCCTACACACTTTTTCTTTTTCCATACCTATTAATGACATTTTTTCATGCTGGCAAATGCCCTATGACATTACACAGCAGTCATTATTTTGGAAGCCAGTGTCACTGAACAGCCATTCCTCCTCACAAGCCCTTTTTCAGGTTATAAAGAAGCCATTTCAGACAGAAGCCTCACTTCTCTAAGGTTCTAATTAAATACTAATTCAGGCAAGTAACTGAATAAAGTTTTTATAAAGTAAACAAGCAACACTGCAAAGCCACAAGTTCCCTGAGCTCAAAGCTGCAACTCAGGGACCCTCAAGACAGCGCTAAGCTTACCATTCAATTTATCTCTGAAGTCCAAAATCTCATCAAAAACAGTGGATATTGTAGGAGGCTATATATTTCTATCTTGTTATACAGTTCATTTAAGTTCCTGTTATACTGTAATCGCTAGATGCACAAGCAGTTTCGTATGTGAGTGACTGGTTGTAAAGTTAACACACGAAGTAAATAGCTTAAATAAAGATGTGCCACTTAAAAAAACATCCAGTTTCAAATTAATTACAGTGTATGTGGGAACAGAATGGTTAAAAACTTGAATAATTTATGTCATTAGTGAGTTAATGTAAAACAGCCTCATGTAAATTAGGGCAGAAATGACTAATATCATTTGAGATTAAGTTACCTGCTCTGCCAGGTGCTGCACAGGTCACAGCTCTGCAGGTACCTCCAGCAGGTACACCCCGGTGCTTTGGAGCAGGAGTTGTTCCCCTGCTGCCGTCATGCTCTCCACAAGCAGGTGCTTCCTGAGCCTCCTGGAGAGATGTGCAGTCCCTTCAGACACATACTGGGCAGAGAGTGTGAGGGGTGTCATTGGGGGAATCCTCCTTAATGGACTTACTTATTTCTCATTATATTAATCACTGAAAAAATGGTTTCAGCCAACTGTCCTAATTCCCATACCCATATTTGCCTCTGTGGCAGAACAGACTTGAATTCAATGCACTGAGATAAAGGCTTATGTATGTGCACGATGTTATAGGGGGATGATGTCAGGCAAGGCTGACTGAATTATTTCAGCTGTTTCTTAAGAACTTCAGCACACAGAAGAACTTCATCCCGAGGAGTATTTTTTTAATTAAGTTTTTCTTCACAGATTCAGTTGCAGACCCTGTAATTCACAACAGCCTTTGAAACGCATCTTTCTCGAAGGCCCATGGTGGGTATGAGAGGGACAAGCTCCTGGTCCAGCTGCCTCCTAAGCCAGCTGTAACTTGACACATCAGTGTATTACTCTGGAGTGGACTGCAGCCCGGCTGCAGCCCAGGGATGTGGACATCAAAACGTCCTCTCTTTTTGATCAGAGATGCAGCATGTGGTGCACTTCGCTTCTGCCTTCCTTCAGCTGTAGTAATTTAGTGTGCAACTGACAGGTGCATTGATCGTCACTTGGGCAGATCCTTTTCCAGACAGCAGATGGAAAAAATGCCAAAATGCTATTTTGTGACTTAGAATTCTCTTTGTGTGATGAGAAACGTCACCAACTTCTGTCAACCTGCTTTTATTTGAAATCTACTGTATAACTTAGATGTAGTGGGTTCAGTTTGTAAACCAGGCAGAAACACCAATTAAGTGTAGTGGTTTGGTCCAAAATATCCATTACTTACTTATTCTCCTCCTGTGAGATAAGAATTAGGGGAAAGCAAAGCACACACAAAACTTAAAAGAATATAAAGAAGTTTATTAACAGACCTAAAAGGAAGGAAAAAAAGTCAGACTAAACCTTCAGAACACTTCTCCTCCCCCCACCTTTCTCCCTTCTCCCACTGAGAACATAAGAAGACAACTGTTGGGGTCTCCTCCCCTGCCGTGTAGCCCTGGGAGAGGGGCCCTGAGGGCACAGACACGGGGTTTCCCTGCCCCTGCTCAGCCTCGTTCCCATTGGTTGGTTTGTGTTCCCCTGCGCGGGCAGAAGGACCCTTGGTCCGGTGACTGGAACAGTTCCTCGGCAGAGCCCCGGCCATGCGGGTGGAGAAATAAACATCTCTCTGAAACAGCTATCAAGAATCTGTCTGTCCATATATATTTCCATTCCACGGGACGCCTGGTTTGATATATGCGTGTTACAGTATCCGCACTGCAACATAATGGTGGTGAATTGTGAGCAGAACAATCCCCGATCCCTAAGCGACTGATTTGTGTGAGTAAACCCTGGAAAACTCTGGATTCCTCTTCCTGTTTTTGTTTTGCTATTCCATATCTAAACTATGGAGGAACCGTGGGAAGACTCTTGGCTTTCAGAGCCGCATATGGACATTTATCTTAAACTTAAAATGATTCTTGAACAACGATTTGTAAATTTTAGCTTGATTCGAGCTCAAAAAGAACTGAAACACTTCCTGGCATGGTTGTTTAAGAACTTTTTCTATGTTTCTTGGGATTTAATTCTTACCAAGGGCTTTTGGAAAACCGTTTGGACACAGTTAATATTTGAGTCAAAATATATGCCGATGGAAGAATATTTTTGTGAATATTATTTAATTACCGAGACTGTTGAGCAATGTCAGGTGTGTCCTAGTGAAGGGAAGCCTGCCTCAGGGACCGTGCGGCCCAGGCCACGTGCACCGAGTGCTCTGCGAGCAGCAGCAAGGCAGTTCCTGCACGTGGGCGGAGCCACGCGAGTCGCAGTGTCGGCGGCGGAGCGAGGCGCGGCGGGAGCGGCGGGACCCAGCAGTGCCCGCCTGGCCCCGCACAGCGCGTGGTGAAGCGAGCCCCATGAACGCCCGACCGAGAGGGGCGGCGCGCGGGCAGCGGCTGGCGGCGGTGGCGGTAGAACGGAGCCGCGCCCAGCCGAGACGCGCGCTGGAGCAGGGCGCGGGGGGGTCGTCGCTCGGGGGCCCGGCCGAGATGCAGCGCCTGGCAGCGGCAGCGAAGCTGCGACCAGAGGAGGCGACGCACGGAGAACTGAGCAGCGCGGCCCGGCCCGGCCCGCGCAGCCCTGAACGCGACCCCGGGAAGAGCGCGCAGGCACCAGCAGCCCCGACAATTCCAACACGGGAGCGACCAAAAGAGAGAGCAAAGACACAGCGAGACAGAAAACAGCAGCCACTCGAAAAAAGGAAAAAATCATAGTAGCTAAGATCTTAGGGATAGTAAAATGGTATAATGTTAAGCAAAATTATGGTTTTATAACAAGGTGTGACAACCAGCAAGACATATTTGTGCATAGAACTGCTATTAAAAAGAATAACCCTGAAAAATGCATCCCAAGCTTGGGAGATGGAGAGGTGGTGGAATTCAAAATTATACAAGGTAGAAAAGGGTTACAAGCATCGCAGGTCACTGGGCCTGATGGTGCTCCTGTAAAAGGCAGTATATCTGCGAAAAATCGTAGTCATGTTAGACAATATCTCCATTGTAAGCCCCCCCTACAGTCTCCCTTTCCTAATCCCACCTTTCCCTTTTGCCCTATGTCTTACTACCCCCAGTGTATTCCCAATCCGTTTTTTCATCCATGGTTTCCCTCACAAAACCATGCTTTTGCCAACTGTTTCCCCAAAAATCCCTTTCTGATGCCGAGTGGGGGATGAAAAGGGGGAGGGAAGAAATTAAACCCTCTCCTGCCTCAGTTTCCCCACAAAGCATGTTCAGAGAGTTCTGTCTCCCTTCTGTCAGCCCTAAGATGTTCCACAGAATCTGATTGGACATTTAAAGACTCAGGAGGGTGGCTTGTTTTGTTTTGAAACTGTTCTTGTTATGTTTATCCAGTTGTTTTCATTCTCCTTTTATTAAAATAAAACGGGTGAGGTGTTGGGGTCCCTCCCCTGCCATGTAGCCCTGGGAGAGGGGCCCTGAGGGCACAGACACGGGGTTTCCCTGCCCCTGCTCAGCCTCGTTCCCATTGGTTGGTTTGTGTTCCCTGCGCGGGCAGAAGGACCCTTGGTCCTGTGACTGGAACAGTTCCTCGGCAGAGCCCCGGCCATGTGGGTGGAGAAATAAACATCTCTCTGAAACAGCTATCAAGAATCTGTCTGTCCATATATATTTCCATTCCACGGGATGCCTGGTTTGATATATGCATGTTACAGTATCCGCACTGTAACAGACAACCCTTAAGATTTTCAATCAGTTTACCACCACTATAATAATCTTTTTCAGTTCACTTAGAAGAGGAGTCTCTCTTCCTCATGCTATGGAGACATCTCCACAAGAGGTTCTCTCATGGCTTCAATGTCACAATGAGACAGCCACCGTGGTTGGTTCTCTGCCCGCATGTGAGAGTCCCTTCCCCCGATTTACAGCTTTCCCCACAACTGCTTTCAAGGGTCCAGTCTGGAGCTACTGGGGTACCATTTTAAGGTTGAGCTGTTCAGAAACAAAGGTTCTCTTCACCTATCTCTGGGATCATCTTCAGCTCCAGGAACAGAGGCCCTCCTCCTCCCCTGGGAGCAAGGGTCTTCATCACTTTCATCTCCCTCTGTTCAAGCTTATCATCAGATTACAGCTACTTCAACATTTGCTTGTTTCAGCACAGGTACTTTTGCTCACAATTGCGGTTTGAATGCTCCACCCTCCATGCTTCATGGAATTACAACGGGTACTCTGATGTATCATAGTCCATCACCATAGCTTTACAACAGAATTTCAGCTTCTAGGCTTTGAAGCATCTCCTCTTTCTCCTCTCTCAGGGTTTCAGCTCTTCCTTCTTCACTGACTTTGGTGTCTTTATGGTGTTTTCTTCACGTGCCTTCACCCTTCCTTTTCTTTTGACTTGGGAGAGGATTGATGTCTGCAGGCTTCATCTGTTCTGGAGAAAACTTACAGCAGTAAAAGGGTTAATCGCACCCAGGCCCCACAGCTGGAATTCACTTACCGTTATTGGGCACATGATCTTTGCCGGGCAGTGGCCTCAGATGAATTTCGGCCGCACTGGGTGAGGGCTGGCCTGGCCGCGCCATGGGGCCGCCTGCATGGAGCAGGGCTGCGGGGGCTCCGGGGTGGCTGTCTCCCGGCCGGCCCGGCTTGCACTGAGGGGGCTGCACCGGGTGTCCAGCGAGCAGAAGCAGCTGAGATCTCAGCCAAACTGCGCCGAGCAGGGCCCAGCCGCGGGCCCCCAGGCACCTGTCCAAAAGCTGGAAACAAGACAGCTTTCCCGGCTTTGTTTGTTCTTAAATGTGGATCACAGAGGCGTGTCAAGCTTCTTAAGTGGCTTAAAAAAAGTTGCCAATATTCAAACTAGCCAGTTGATTGGTTCTGTTGGGTCTGGAGGAAGCTATAAGCACCTCTTTGCAAAGAATCACTTCTGGGACTGATGGAGCCCTCTTTAACTAAAAACCCAAACTATGCTAAACCATGACAATAGAGTAGGAAGTGAGAGACACTAAAAGACTGGTTTGAGCTGAAATTAGGTTTTCCTAGAGATTTTAATGTAAAATTCCAAAAATGTGGCTCTTAATAACCAAAAGGATTTCAAGCATCATCTGATTTTCCTGTTTCATTTTTACCGCATAAACCATGAATCCCAGAGTACTAAAGCAAAATGGACATGTAGAGCTGTGACAATTTTTCTTTCAGTTTTTACAGAACAAATATTAAAGTTTGGAATTTAAGAGAATCTAGAACTCCAGAATCCAGGTATGTCACTTAATACATTTACTTTTTTCTTTTTTGTTTGCAAAATCCTTAGCAAATTGGAAATTTAGAATGCAAGGAGGCAGTTTAAACCTTAAAAGCAAAAACAAACAAAAACCTCAAAACAGTGAAAAACTGGCAACAATTTGTTTTATAAATCTAATGGGCTTCGAAGTCCTGCTCTGCACGAAAGTCCTTGGAGATTACCTCACTGGCACTTCCACAGTTTCTACTGAAAAGCAAACACTTCTTACACTTGGGCTTCCCAAAACAACCAAGAAATTTCCTCAAATGATTCACTTGTGGTTGCAAAGAACAACAAAAGTCAGAGGGTCTGCAAAAGCTTACAAGGTTTTATTAGTGAATTACACGCTTGGCATGGAAATTGATACCAGTTAATCCCTAACCTCCTACATAAGCACATAGCAGGGGGTTTTACATAAAGGAGTAGAGTGAACGGGAAGGGAGAGAGAGGAGGAGAGAGGAAGAAAGGGAGAAGAGATCACCAGTCCTGGCTTCAGAGCTGACCCAGTTGATGGGGTGCCCAGGGTTCTGAGCTTGGTGGGGGTACCTTTCTCTAGGTAAGTTTTCCCTGCCCTGGAGATGAGTTTATCACTTTCCATGCAAATTAGTTATCATGCAGTCCTGTCAGGTTTAGTGTGCTAGCTCGAAGAGAGCCCAGAGGTCTTAGCGGCAACCCGACTGGTCCTAGGCGGTCCACACAAAAAGAGAGGACGCAGGAGGGGATGAGCTCCTCACCCGAGGGAGCCATCTGTGAGCTGTGTGTGAAGGCATGCAGGCGGACGCGAAGAAGAGAGAACGGGAACTCCGTGTAAGTTCCATGCAGAAGGTTTATTTAGGTGAAATGATGTGCGGAGGAGATGGCGAGGCAAAGATCTGAGTGTGTCCAGGGATTTTATAGTGGGGATAGGAAAGGCAGGGATAAGGGATACAGCCAATTGGATACTTGACAGGAGGTGGGGTTGAGGCTGAGGGAACCAATGGAAATAACACCAAGGAGGGACTTAGGGAAGGAACCAATGGGGTGTCGAGTACAACAGAACTTTCTAGAATTAATGCATATTAACTTAGGGGAAATAAATATTAACAAACTTATACATTAAACAGGAAGGGGAAAACATGAACCAATCATACAGTATGTAAACTGCAGAACTGGGGGATTATGGGCTCTCACCCTAAATAAGAATGAGGCATTAAACCTCAGGGCCTGACCACAACAGTTTGGTGTCTGTTGGATCTTCAGGGGCCAGGGCGGCTGCAGCCACTTGCACTGCCACACAGTCCATTCTTCCAGACCTTTCTGGAAATGGGTTAGAAAGCTTTGGGGTCTTTTTAAAAAAATGTATGCCCACTTCTGGACCACATTCCTGTGCTTGTGCTGTATGTGTTGTGTATATGTCCAGCAGCCAGAACAAGGACATTTGTCCCAGAAAAGTGCTGTTCAACCCACCCCTGTATGGCCCCTTCACCAGACACCAACAGTCCTTGGCTGACTCTGCAGCCATCCAGCTATTGGTGTTTGAAACACACATTAGCCCCTTCTCTGCTGAGCTTCTACAGCATCGTTGCAGCCTGAACAGAAAATGAGACTTTAAAACCAGTGACTTTTCCTCCTCTATGCCCACTGCTGACAGATAGCAATGAATAAATGAATATAAACCTCCGATAACCCTCAAATGAGGTCTCACGCAGGACTGTGTATTGCCATACTTCCATCACTAACCTGGCAGAAACTGGCACTGCTTCTGTAAAAAGAGGCCTCTCTTTCCTCCCAACACCAAGACTGTATCTCATGCAATCACAATGGTTTTGACCCTAAAAGGTTCCTGGGCCCTTGTTGATGAACACAAACACCTCCAGTGCCACAGAGCCAGAAACAAAGCCAGAGACAAAAAGGGAAGAGTATGGCAAGTTCTTTCAACAGCAACACATCTTTAAAGTGACTGGAAAATGACAGTTCCACTGCCTCTTGCAGTATTTATTGGTGCTGTCTTAGATTTCTAAAACCAAAGGAGGGAAATGTCAGCCAAGGTGTCTGTCCAGTAGCAAAGTGCCTCAAGACTGCAGTCTCCAAGGGGGATGCTGAGGACATGGAACCCCTCTGACAGGCTGTAACTGGACAGTGGAACTTATCTGCTCGGTGGGGAAAAAAAAAGTTCAAATATTTCGATTTTGTCCTCCCAGTAAAATACCTATCTCATCTCAGTTAAGTCCTTTACCTTTGGGAGAAAAGTCATCCTTTTTTCCTTTCTGGTCAAACTGCTCCCTGCAAGGGGAAGGAACATAGAATGTTCCTGATCCAGCCCTGAGGCCCAGGACATTACAGGCTCATATTTTCAATGCCTTCTGTATCTTTTGTGTGTACATTTATCACATCTCCAAGGCAGTGACACTGACAGAGAAACTGATCCAACCTAATCTAACTCTGGAAATAAGTCTTGAATCAGAGAAAAAAACCCTAACACTGAAAGGGCACAGAGATTTCAAGAATTGCAAACATTTATGATTCAGATAAATCCTGATGGTAAAGAAAGAATCAACAACTGTTTCTCATGCTGGCACTATATATTTATTGTCATTTTGGAGATAGGTTACCATGTGTGTATCAGGACTTCAGAATAAAAACAAATTTGGATTAAGAATGCTTAGCGTATGCCAGTTGAAATGAAATGACTGAACGTAAAGCTGACCCTTACAAGACCTTCAATTGGTCTATTTTTGTGTGTGTCTCCCCCACACAATTAAAAAAAAAAAAATCTGCACATCTTTCCTTTCCCCTTCATTTCAACCTCAGAAAAATAAATGACCATCCAATTGCACCTTTACTAGCTTTACTAATAATCTGCTAGCAATATCAGAACATTTATATTGTTGATTCTGCAACTTCAAAAGGAAACAAAGCTTAACAATGTTCTTGCTCCATATTATCTGGCTATTGAGTCCAGCTTTAAGACTAGACTTAAGCAGACTAAAGACTGTCTTATATTAGACTATTGCAGTTCCATTATTATGCTGCAAACCTTCACCACACACACTTTGCTGTTCCAGGACAAGCCACAGCAGTGCCAGGTCCAACAATCTGTGCAAAAGCCGCTACAGTGCTACAAATTCTTAAACACCTTTCCTCTCCATCTCCCATGTACTGACTAACAAACATCTTCCATTAATTTAGCCAGCTGGAAATGCTGTTCCCAAAAAGGGAAAGATGAAGATATTTTGTGCTTTCATACAAAAAAGAAACAACCACCCAGTCAAAAAGAAAAAAAAATAATTAAAAAAATCCTCCAATTCCCCACCCAAAAAACCCCCTGGTCAAAACTATTGGTTGCCCATCGTCCCCACCCTCCCCTAGCTTTTATAAGTCACCATGAAAACAAATGCATACAACGTACTGTACAAATACAAAGCTGCAGGCATTCAATTTACAGAACATTCTGAAAATATTTCAAGCATAAAAAGTACACTTGATAATTGCAAAAATAAAGTTTCACTTTTTTAAAAAACATTTTGATCAGAGCAAAACAAACATTTAAGGATTCCTACTTCAGCTTAACTCTCTAAGAACACCACTTTCAGAAGTTAAAAACAAAAAACTCAGGTTTTTGGCAATAAAGTAACTGACCATGTCTTTAATGGAGAAATGGTATATACAACAATGGCACAGACCTTAAGCATCAACAACATATTTCAGCCAAAAGTAAGTGAGCAAGTGATCTGAGTCATTCTTAGCATCACACAGTACTGATTACTAAGAATCTCAACCCACCAAGAACAGATATTAAGTTAAGACTGGTACAAATGGAAGGAAAAATCCATGACATCACATAGGCTCAGTTTTTGTCACTGAACTTTTTTTAGGCTAAATTTCACTAGTGCAAGACCATTTGTTTACCCAATTAAATGAAAGCTCATAAATGCCACAATTTAAGAACACTCATACAAAACTATTTTTTCTTTTAAAAAAGTGCCACATACCATACTTTACTAAAAAAGTTACAAACTAATGGAAGACTGTCTGTCTCCATCTCTTGTCAACAAGGAAAGGCCAAAGCGATTCTCTGATCCCAGCTCGAAATGGCGTTCTCTGACCTATCCCCAGCATCTCCAACTTGGAGCAGTCCAGCTGAGCATTCTTCGGACGAAGAGCACCCACAACTGGACTATCAGTAATCTGAAAACAGAAGATAAAAAAAACCCCACACCAGTAAGTAATGAGAAGAGACAGAATACTTGTATATATACATTAGAACTTTTTCTTCACAGTTTTCTATATAGGCATGTTCCCCTCCTCCCTTCCAACTATTTTGTGGGGTTTTTTTTGATTGGGATTTTTTTGCTATTTGCTTGTTTTGTAGTTAACTTTATTTCAACATGTCAGGCCAGGTGAAGTGTCTTAAGGCAAATTTTTCTTACTCAATTACTGCTACTGTTTGTGTTTTTCTACATTTCATTCATATTTTCACTCTATCGTTATTGTCACAAGGTAAGGAATGCTCCAGAATGTTAATGGAACCACATCTTGATCAATATACTTGAAGAGAAATAGAGCTGGGCAGAAAAAATTCAGACTAAGTGTTCTCCATTGTTTTTCTTGCCATCTTCCAAATCACATTTCAGTTCCAGCGTTCACCAATTCTGAATTCTTGGAATTTATTTTGTACATAGATAACATCTTACTGACATGTTGTATTCCCACAACATTATGTTGTGGGAATAGACATAAAACTATGTCTTTAAGAGTAGTCTCAAATGTCAATAAAACTGCAGGAGACATGTTTTAAACAAAGCAAAAATAATTAGTAGTTCTTAAGTGCATGTATTCAGAAATAAATCTAGACATTGCATAGCTTTTACAGAGCCCTACCTTCAAGTTAATGTTCTATAAATCTGTAACAAAAAAGTATGGATTTGCTTGTGACTCAGGGGAACAGTTCAGCAGAAATACCATTACACTACAGACTGGGAAACTGGAGACTGACTGACTGACTAATTTTTCTAATTCAGCAGGTCAAATAGCTGTTGTTTTCCTGAGCTTGATACCAGCCAGCCCCCTGTGACACTGTGTGTCAATTCCCCATGCTTGATACCAGCACATCCAGCTGTGCTGGACATGCACAGCCCATCCTGAAGAGGAAGATCACTTGTACAGCCAGTGGGAGACCTGCTACTTGCAATGCCCAAGCACATCTGTCTGCCTACAGGTCCAACAACATATCACTTACTGGCCTCAAGTGGCTGCTGGGAAGGTTGAAAGCATCTGCAATTGCACATGCCATCTCATACTTAGTCATCTGTTCATTGCCAGACCAGTGAAATGTTCCTTTTATTGATGGGTCCTAAAGAAGAAACAGGAAACACAGATGAAAGGAAGCAGCCACCTGGCCCTCAGGCTAATTCCTGTGCAAGAACTGTGCAGCACTATCATCCAGCAAGACCCTATCCCGAAAGGCACCTTACAGCACCTCAGTGGTGTTCTAGAAATGTCTGTACCCTTTCAGAGAGCACCTGACCAGGGACTGAGACTGGAAATTCGTGTTACTTCTATTTGACCTGACTTTTCACCAACAGCTTATGTTCTGTAGAATGAAGAGGAGGGAAAGGAGCTGCTCACCAACTGAGCAAGGTCAAAGAGCTGGGGAGAAGGAACTCAGCTGTTCACTTAAAAAAGGCAAAAGGCATCACACACATTCTGAATGTTAAACTGCAACCCCTGTACAAGTCCAATCAAACCGACTGCACCATGTCCACGGTCCATATTCTCAAAGTTACCATGTGAAAAAATAAAGGTGGCTGTTTCCTGTTTGATTCTGTAACCTTGCAAAGATGGTAATCTGAAGATGCTCTGGTGAACAAATGCAAAGAAGTAATTTGGTCCCGTGGCTTTGTTTTGCCACTTCAGTGTTCTTAATACAATAAACCAAGGGCATCTTTGAGAATTACATTCAACCACCATGGCTTTTTTTAGTTCAAACTAGCAATTTGTAAAAGGCGTATCAGAAAAAGTTAGGCATTTCTAATTCTCTCCTCTATACCAGAAGACACAAAGCAATTTTCAGAAGGTTCTGTCCCATCCCTTCAATCACTTTTGTTTCAAAGACCACAATACCCCCATAGTCATGTAAAGATCCTGCAGTATTACAGCCAGTTCTTTCCTCCCTCCCAGCATTCCAGAAATGCAAGTAGTCCAGGTGATGTGCAGTTCTCAGTTGTTCAGAAGCAAAGCTGAGAACTCAAACTGTTTTCACCTTGCAGAGGCTCATTTCTTGCTCTTACCAGCATTCTCTTCTCTGCTAGTTGTCTGCAAACAGCTGCTACATCCTTGACATTGGTAGGAAATCTCTGTTGCCAGTGGTCCATGTTGGCAGATTTATTACTGAACTGCACTTTATCAAACATAACCGTCACAGCACTCTCCTCCAGTCTTTCCACCTCTCCATACAAGACAGGAATCCTAAGTACTGCGGTTTCTAAAAGAAAGAATATTTTAGTTCATGGGTGGGTACAAAGGCTGCAGCATAATCCAAAAAGTGGTTTGGAAGCGTTAAGAAATATGTTGATCATATTAAGCATCTACAAATCACAAATAAAATGCAAGTAGTATGTTGGCTCTCAGAATATAATTTTAATTTATATCAAAACCAGTTTATAAACACCACGATTATATGCATTTATTTTCACTTATGCCATTGATTTCCAGAAAGTTAAGAAGCTTTCATTAGCAGCATAAAAATGCCTGTTTGGATTAGAACAAAAATTAAAAATTAAAAAACCCGACTGCTCTGTGCAGTTACTCCAGCACTCCCCATCCTCACTGGGTAAGAGCAAGGAGACAAATTCTCACCAATCACAAGTCATCAATTCAGCCATCAATTAGAAAGATTTTTCACCCATCATGCAGAAATCTCCTGTATAAAGGAGGATATTATTTACCAGAAAAAAAGACATGAACCTTGAAATAAATAAAAAGCTTGACAAATAAGGAATAGGTTCGCAGAACACAATAGTAAATAATGTTAGATTCCAGGACAGTGATTTGAGAAATTAAATTAACAAAATGCAAAGAGAAGCATATTTCATGATGGAATACATCATAGTAGTCTATCTCTGTCATGAAGACTCGAAAAGCCTCTGAAGAGAAATCCAAGGCTATGACAAATTACTTAAAAGTAATAGATAGTTTTGCTGAAAGAGAAAACAAAAAAGTCAGACCTGAAATTAGAAGCTGAAGTCATCAAAATGTTGCAATTCTTAATATATTTGGAGAAAAATGCTATAGTTATTGGCAAGACAAACAGAAAGAGCTAACACAAAAATTGTTCTCACAGAAAAGTAAACCAGAATAAGTACTTAGACAGGAAAAACAAATAGAAAACCCAACATGACACTGATTGCCTGCTGCTCTAGAAGCATTTATTTGGTCACTCAGCAGGTATGTTCTTCCTCTCTTTAAATACTGGTTGAAATATCTGTTTTTTAATTGCTTTAGAAGTATTCATTCTTTGAGAAGACAGTTGCCTTCCTTTTGTTCTCAGCTCTCTGGGACGTGAAGAGGATCAGCCTCATGAGTAACCTCCTGAGAACCTCCTGACACTTTGTAGTTTTATAAGCATTACTATACATATATATATATTTATAAGCATGTATCCCCTTCTAACCAAAGTAAAGTATCTTCGTGAAAAATTGTTAAACCCACTTACTGGAGATTTTTGCATTGTACAACAGAAATGGACAGGGCAGTTCTTCACACAACTACAGATTTGACCAACAGAATTCTACCTACACCATATCAGCAAATTACTGGTTGGAACACCAGTACATGGAAAATACTTATATTTGTATGAATCAAGAGAACTCATATTTTCAAACACTTTACTCAGCACCACCTCGACACTTCTCCTGCTAATAATACCACTGCTGTAACCCAGTGCTGCCTGACAGATCCTGCTCCAAAAGTTTACAAAACCAAGCTGCAGCGTTGAGTTGGGGGAAGGGTCTAGCAAGATACCCACACGTTCTCGGATTTGGTAAAGTCTTATCTTCGTTACCAATCTAGAAGAGGGAGCAAACAGCATCACAGTCAAATTTGGAGATGGTATTTAATGTAGAGGTGGAGTGAGTAACTTGTCATTTAAATTTATTTTTACTTAAATAAGACTTTTCCTATCTAAGTGTTTTTTGACAAAGTTTTTTTCTTACTAGTAATGACAAATCCATCATACATAGCATATATTTACTTACCGGAAGATCATCACACTAATTTATCAATAGCTTGGTTCTCTGGTTGGGAAGCACAGAAGCACAGTGTCAGTATCATACTGACATATCAGAAGCCTCTTCTGCGTGTGCACTGAGATTATTTTCTTCAGAATTTTTGATAAAATACAAGTGCTTCTGTCCTTATAATCTGTGACTGGATACTGACAGTGCACTAACTAGAAACAGCCAAATCTCTCTTTTATACAAGAAATAAATCTTAAATTAAAGGGAACATACTGTTTTCCCTTAAGAAAAATTTTTAAAATTATGTTTGTTTATTTTGAATGCCAAATTTTCATTAAGAAAAGACTTAAACAAATTTTAAAAATCCTGTTGTTTAAAACCATAATATGTTATTAACCTTTTAGAAAGTGTTACAAGCAGTAATCTGACGTGTGCATGTGACTAAAACCAAAATGGGTGGCCTGTTGGCATATGTAATAGAGCAAAACCCAAAGAGTAACAAGACTCCATGTTGATTTGAGCTGTATTATTACTGAATCACAAGTCTGGTCTTCCCTTTAAGTAAACATACATTGAGAACACTTGCAATACATCTCCCTAAATAACTGCAGCTATATATTGAATGAAGTATTTTACCTTTCCTTAGGAACAGCAGATTCACAATAGACAAAGGCTTACAAATGTCCATCAGGGACAGACAAATAACATTAATGAAGATCAGAACAGGTAAGAAATAAAAGCTTTAGTTAAGATATAAGCAAGAGGAATTGCTCATGAGCAAGGAGACCAACTCCTAATCATACTCTTCTCTGAAACTCATTTCCATTGTTTTTCAACTTCACCATTGACTTAAGAGTCTACTAAGCTAATATAAAAATAGAAAGCCTGTATTAAAAATGGTTGAGTGTCTTACCTTCATTGTTTTCCAGAACTGCTTTTTCACCCTCCAATTTGGTTTTACCATATAAATTCAGGGGATTTGGTACATCAGTCTCTTTATATGGAGGGCTTGTTCCATCAAATACATAGTCTGTACTAATGTAGATCAGAAATGCTCCAACTCCAGCTAGGAAGAAAATGTTTATAGATAGTTTATATTAATTTATGCCTTCTTTGAAATATCAATAGACCCTTAAACCAATCTCCCAAGGATCTCATCTTCCATCACATTAATTCCCGCTGCTTTGTCTGTTCCCTGATCCTTCACAGAGTTGCGCACGCTACTCATATTGAAAACAGATCAACAGCACACTGAGGGCAGAAGTGACATTCACACTTACACTACTTGTATTGATGTCCCTGTATAAACAGATGCAGGACTTCAACAAGACACCAAATCCACGAGATGGTCTCCTTACCTGCCTCTTTTGCTAAGTTCGCTGAAGCAGCCACATTGAGCTGAGAAGCAGCATCTGGTTGACTTTCTACAATATCTGGCCTTCTCTCAGCAGCACAGTGCACTATAACATGAGGCTGGAAATTAAAGACTAATTTTAAACAACCCACATGTCAAGAGATGGCAGTTACACCCTAACTCTAGCGATGACACCCCTCAGGCAAAACTAAGTAATAAAAAATAGCATTGTTATTTTTAATTACAGCATTCTGAGGCACACCTTTTCCTTAGTATTTTTTTACAATACAGACATGCTGTTACAAGATACCAAAACCATTTATCATTAATTGTGCAATTATGGTCTTCAGTAGCTTTGATTTTACAGCAAGCTTGAAGTTGTGGGGTTTTTTTCTTTTTAACTCTGTATAGTAAAATATATATTAATATAAGACATATCTCTCACACACACAAGGGTACTAAAAATTTTTAGGTAAGCTATTTACACATGGCTTATTTGACATATGCAGATTATTAAGATGACATTTAAGATTATTTTATAGAATAACACCCTGTATAATGTATTTCAGGTTTTACATATACCTCTTGGCACTTAGACTGAAAAAGCAGTGAACACTGCACACTACACCGAGTTACTGCTGCTGTATTCAAATACTCCTCCACTTCCCCAGAACTGTGTATTAACACATTACCGTGTCAATAACCCACACATATCTTTTCCTTTCCTTTCCAGTGTCCTGGCATGTACAGCTGTGCCTGCAGCCTAACTGTAGTGAGCACAGCAAAGGCCAGAGCTGTCTGTACCTACAGAGCAAACCTCTGCTCTGGGTGGGGCAGAACACGCAGCCGCACCTTTGTCAGAGCTCTGCCAAAGCACTAGCCCCACTCATGCTCCAGAACTCAGCAGCACTATCAGCTGACTACTGGACCCCTCCCATCCACTTTATACTCCAGAAACTTACCTGAAAATCATGGATAATGTCATGAACTGCAATAGAGTCCAGAAGATTAATCTGTTCAAATCTGGGCTGAGCTCTCCTGTATCCACAGCCAACTGCATTCCAATTATTTTCATTGAATTCTTTAAACACAGCTCTGCCAAGAAGTCCTGTAGCACCAGTGATCAAAACTCGCCTACTGGGAATGTCAACATCTTCCTAGGGAAATGACAACAGGAAGAGTTTTGTTTCTAGTGTAATTTTTCACTGTTTTTTCTTCAAAAGTATGTAAGGCTACAGTCAGAGGCTACTGTATTAAAAAAGCTTCTCCTGAGTCTTTTGGAGTGTCTCATGGAACACCAACGTCTGGGAACACCAATACTGCAGCCAGTCAGCTATTTAACCATATATTCAAAGATAATGAAAACAAAATTTCAGTGAGAAACTCATTTACTTCTACAACAATCCAAACCACTAGTGAAGACAGAATTTTAAGTTCATTCAAAAGCTGATAACTTGGTGCAATCTGAAAGGAGGGAAATAACTTCTTTAGAAAATGGACCCCAAAGATGTGACATTTAAGGTCCAAATCCTACAACAAATAATTCTGGATAGACTGTGCCTATTAAAACCTGCAGCAATACAATATAACTTACTGTAGTAATTAAAGACTTGAATTTTATTATTAAATAGAAGAGTAATTCATTGTTATTCAACACAATAGTCTAATAGGAAGTAAAACCAAGATACAAAATGCATCTGGAAGTGATTTGACAATTTCAGCTCTCAATCTATACAACAAACTAAAGCTGTACTTCAGCTGCTGCACATTTCGGTACGTGGGACAGCTGCGAACATCAGCATACACAAACTTCATCCCACCTCTCACTAGAACATACCAGTTTTTCAAGACAGCAAACACAAGACCCATGTCTGTCTCTGCAACTTTATTTTCCTTTAATGCTTTCTGTCTGTATCTGCCAGGAATAAACCCAAAAACTGCCTGCTAAAAACAAAAATGAAAGCATATCTTTACCATGCCTGTGCAGAAAAAACTTTGGTTGTGCAGAACCCATAAATCTTGCATTTCCTGACCACTTTACACACAAGGACAATTTGTGGCAACTTACCATAATTCTGTACATCACAGAATGCTTTCTGCTATGCAATCTCAGCAGCCCAATAATTTCTAAGCATCGTACCAGACTATTACTCTTTGATTGCAGCACAGGAAGCCACAGCACTCCCAAATTACTGTCTTTCACCCTTAAAGTTACAAAGCTTTTGTTCCATAAGGGTATATATAGAGGGGCCCGATGGAAACAGCCTACCCCAAAACAATTGTTTCAAGTTCCCTGCACAGCACATGCATTTTTCTCAACTCTAAACCTCCAGATGAAGGCTGACTTATTCCCATTAGTACTGGAAGAAAATTAGTAATTTACATCTGGACAGTTGCCAGAAAATGACAGACTGCAGCACGTGATGTTTCAAAAAGTTACTTTTATCCTTAAATTTTACCTGAGAACACAAGCTGATTGACCATTTTTAAGACTACCCAGGCTTCTCAAACAGCACAAGCAAGAACACGCAACTACTATTTTCTTCAGTACTTCTTTTCTTAGCAAAGTCTGCACAAAGTGTCACAGAACCTATGATCAGGGCTTCTACAGCCAATAAATACCCGCTAATAAATATCCAACACTTGCTGCAGAACAGAGTCAAAAGGTTCTCTAAAAACGTCACTGAACATCTTCAGTAAGTAGAAAGTGACCAACACAAAACGAAGTGTCATTTGCAAAATCTGACGTTTTTAAGCCTCATTCATCTAAGTTTATTTTACATATCTTAAAGAGGATGTTACATCAGCAGTACAGCTTGAACTAGATACAAACACAGCTTTCACCAAGCACAGCTTGCATGCTGTTGCTGTTATCTGCAAGACTAATTGATTCCAGTCACTCGTTTCTGAAATAGCAATACAAATGATAGATGTTTCTCATAAATCCAACACCAAATAATTACCAGTTTGAACCTCTTCTTGCCAGAAGTTTTAACAATCTGGTGATACAGAACCTGCACAGATGAACTCTTTCTGTGTATGCTACCTTGCTCCCTCAAAGGACATCACCCAGCTGCAGGACCATTTCTGTGGTCTATAGCACTACTGAATCACTGTGCAATTTTGAGCTTTATGATGAACCATCCAATTGAATGTTATCTGATGTCCATATTCACCAAGAATAATAAAAAAGTATTGTGTTTAGAAGTCTCATTCACATAAAAATAAACAAGCCACAGCATTATCAGATTAAAAAATAGAATTTGTGAGACACCAGATCACTTTGTAGACACTACCGAAATATAAAATAACAGTATAACTTATAAAAAGAGCAAAACGTGATGCATTTCAAGTTGAAAACCAGAAAACAAGTACTTATAAAGTTTTTCATAAAGATTTTCAAGGTTTATATTTTTATTTAGAAAATCATTATGAACTCAAACCACCAATTTTAAGGAATGGCCACTAAAGCCCGGAAGTTACTGGTATAACAGATTTACAACATAATAGGATGAGATACAAGTCACTACAGGGAAGGGAGCATGAGACCGAACTCTCTCCGCTCTGACATCCTCTGCAGTCACAGAAAGCAAAAGGCAAACCCTGGGGCTTTCCAAAGGCTCGCAATGACAAGTGAACTTACATTCGCGTTGCCAGAAGTTGTTCTGCCTTTCCCTACGCGCCCAACCCTCATTGCTGCGGTAGCTCACGTACACCTGTGGGGCACCACCGACACCGCCCGGGACAGCAAGCAGGGACGCGCCTCCCAGAGGATTCTCCTATGTGGAATCACCGCATGGGGTCTCTATCACCGAGCCCTTTCCTGTGCCACGGGCCCACCTGGACCGGAGCCGCGACCCCCGAGCACTGCGGGCTGCCGAGCACAACATCTCCGTGGCCATTCCAGCGACGCCGTGCGGATACAAAATGACCCGACTCTCGGAGCCCGCGGGCGCTCCCAGCTGCGGTTCTCAGGTACCCGCGGCCCCTCAGGGCGCAGCTCCAGCGGCCGCGGCCCCCCAGGCCCGGCCCCGTCACGAACGCGTCAGCGCTCCGGGCCTGCCCGCCCGGCCCCGCGCTGCACAGCGGCACAGCCGTCCCACGGCGGACTGCCGGCTCCGCCGCCCTCACCTCCACGAGTTCGCAGCGTCCCGGCGCGAAGCGGATCCTAAGCTCCTTCTCCCGGCCGACCATGGCGGGGCCGGGCCAGGCCTGGTCGCGCTCCGCGCCCGCGGCTCGCCCGGCGCTGCGCGAGGGAGGCTCCGCGCCCGTGCTGAGCGCCGCGCGACAGGGGGCGCCCTCGCCCCGGCGCGCGCGCCCAGCGCACGCGCCGCCAGCCGCCGCGCACTCATTGGCTGGGGCGTGCCGGAGGGGGCGGGGCCAAGACGGGGATTTAAAGGGGCAGGCGCAGTCTCGGGGGACAAGAGGGGCCCGCGCGTGGCGGGAGGGGAGAGCGGCGGGAAGCGCAGGGGGACAATACAAACTGTGAGGGACTGCAGCAAGCCCGCCCAGCGGCTCAAAGCCTCAAAGTGTCTTGGCAACAGCGCCTAGCATTTAGAAACACAGACGCGATGCCCACTCCTAACGCTTCTGGCCTCAGGGCGGAGAAGGGAAGCAGAGGGAGCCTGTGGTCCCGGGGCACCACAAGCGCCGGGCTGCCGTAGCTGCAGGGCTGGCTCTTCTTTTCAGGTTCATGGTGCTTTAAACAATAATAAAAGTTACTGCAGCAATCACGTGTGTCGCTGAATTTTAACATTGGACCAAAGTTCGCCTATGGAAACTGTGAACTTTCTATTGTGATTTTTCATTTGTGAAAAACAAAGTGAACTGCAGAATTAGACCAAAATACCATATTACCCTGCATATAGGTCCGTCACATATTCACTAAAAATTACTTAATTTCTCTTTTTAGAATGGTGGAAAATAAGCATTTTCAATCTGCCTTTATCCAGAGTTAAATGTAAAAGCAACTGGTAAATCCCACAGAGAAGGGGAGGGTTGTTTTTGAGAAAACGAGCACTGCTTACAGTACTCATCCTACGTTTATCATTACATGCTTACAAGGTGACAGATTTGATTTCTTTTAATACAAGTTTTGAAGGTAACAGGATACTGTATACAAAGTGTTACTGTACCATTTCTGTCCCACAAAGGCAGAGACTGGGCCTAGCATTTTTTTAGCAGGAGAACTTAAGTAGATGCATAAAAACTACCAGCCAAAACTCACTGTAGCTACATTCACACTTACTTGTATCTACCCCGATGAATTTATTTCAACTTGACTTGATTAAAAGAGTTTTAATTGGTAGTACTCAATGAAGAAAAGCAGAAAAGTCTACCAAAATTTAATAGCATCATACTAAATTTAATACAATATTGTAAATGACCTTTATTTATGGCAAACAACTAACATTTAAAGGACAAAAAGGTGTATATATATAAAAAAATTAAAATAAACCACTTCAGCTAGTTTCTGCCTTCATGGAATGCAGATGCCCTTTTTCCCTCTGTAACAAGCTACTGACATTTAATTCCCTTCCATTAACCTTAGAATTCTATTTCAAAATATCAGTAATTCATAACTTGAAATCAGGAAGAAAAATCTACAAAGAAATACTAAACTGTTTATCAGCATGGAGGTAAGAACTCCCAGTACACCTGATGTCACATCTCCTCCTCCCAGCACAGCCTGGAAGAGCTCCCTGTGTTCTTAACAAAAACCATGATGTGGAAATAAAAATTTTGTCTTCCAGGCTCAGAGCAGGAAGAAAATAGCAAAAGCATGAGCCCTGAAATCTCAAGCTACAATCATCAATGAGCCTGTAAAATATGTCACCAGAATAAGTTAAATTATATATAGTTTTTGTATCTTTATTATATAATATAATCTATTTTTTCCTCAAATATTTACCTTCAGTTCTGTAGTGTTCTACCTATACTTTCAATTTCTTTATTATTGTCACATTCGCTTTGTGAAACACTACGATTTCATGGAACAGCTAAATAAAAATGCTATTGTTTTCTAGCTCACACTCAGTTAAGCATAATGCATCCCTGGGTGACTAAATGGACCACTCATTAAATTAACATTTCAGACTGTAATTCACAGAGACTAAAGCATAATTAAGTCTCTCTCTCCCTCTCTCGTCCTCCTGTTTCCTTTTCCCTTGATTTTGTAATCAAAGTGTGGTAGCAACCTGTTAATGCAAATATCCAGAGCCTTACCTGCTCCATTTCCAGCAGCATTTCAGGCATTGCCAAACCACAGAGGGAATTACCAGCCTAGGAAATCACTGCAGTTCAACTGTGCACTTATTCCTTTGCTGTGCCTGCAGAGAGCACATGGACTGAGAGCAGCACTGGCTCTGCTGACCTATGAAACCAAAACACAAATCCAAGCCCTACATCACGTGTGGCTCTGAATCCTGTTAAGCTTTTGGTCTGGTCCCAGTGGTACCATTTAAGCAGCTCAGTATGAGCTTAAATTTTTACCTCATAACAGCCAGCATGAGCAAGCACAGCCATTGTGTGTGTAAGATCCATTCAAAGCACTGGCACTGAGTCTTATACAGTTTGTCTTTTATAGCAAACAGTGGGAGGGTTCTAATTAGGTCAGGCAGGTTGAGAATTCTAAGAGCTCTTCATTTTACATTTTAACTAAACACAGCCCAGCTCTTGCTACAATACAGCAAGATGAATGATCAGAGAAATAACTTTGTGTTAAATCATGGATTTTTCAATTAAAAAAAAAAATCTTCTGCAACATGAAAGTAATGGATTCCTGCAGTGAATACATAAGTCAGTTGAGCTACAAATGTCAAGGCTTTAGTTTTTAATGCTTCATTGCATATGTGCATGAAAGTGGTAAAGCCTCCTAGAACTGAAGCTGAAAAAACCCCCTTAATTTCCCCTTGACTTCCACCCTTTGCTTCTCTCCCCACTCTGCTCCACATGATTTATCAATGTTTTAAAGCTCAAAGATCACCCTTGCTGTAGGGCTAGCAGAATTATTTGCTGGAGTTTCCTTTTCTTCTGGCAATATAAGCATACTCATGCCAGCAACCAGATGTAGCAACCCTAAAAGCCCAGTCATGTGACACCTGCCATTTTTGGCTTCCCTTGGCATATTTGTACCTTCTGTCAAAAAACTCTTGCTAATTTGACATAGGACATGTCAATCACCAAAAATTAGTCAAAAAAAAAAAAAAAAAAAAAAAAAACCACCAGAAAAAAAAAGTACCTTATCTTAGTGTCTCCATTTTTATGTTTTGAGTTTTTGAGTTTGGTGGAACCTTTCATTAACATTCAGACAAATGCCTGTTTCCTCTACAATTTTTTTACTCCATTTACATCTTTCAGACAAGAAAACCTTCATTTTTTTTCTCCACAAAAAGAGAACTCCAGTATAATATACTTCTAGCAACTTCTTTATCAAAATGTCTCTCAACACTTTGGGCTGCTAAATTGAATACCAAGTGCTCTTTTAATTAAAACACTTGAAGCTAATCCTCATCCTCAGTCTTCAGAGGATCAAGTAATCCAGCAAATACACAAAGATGACATTAACAGACAACATCTAGCAACTTCTTTCCTTGGACTTAATGTGCATTTTTTGTATATAAGTTCCTAGGAATTATGAGGTCTGTGTAAACTCACAATGTCAGCATAAATGGCAATAAATTCTACCAGCTAAGCTTTGGGTACTGCCTCTGTAGCACCTCTGTGCAAGATAGCTGCACAGACATAACAAAAACACAGTTCCACCTTTGACTTAAATTCAGTACTTACTTCTGTATTAAGAAATAAGAGAATTTCGGGTTGTATATGTTGTACAGTTCAGCTAAATAATTTCCCTAAGACTAGAGAATATGTATGTAGTTTTTGAAGCAAGGCTGACACTGGGCTTTGTTATGAAGACAAGACTAGAAAAAAGAACATTAGATGAATCCCACTGTAATGTCATTTTGGGTTTTATCCCTGGTTTGCAAAGGAAATGGACAAATCCTTTCATTTAAATTTTTTATTGTGCTAAAATAGTCTTGATTTTAAATGCAGTTAAACAGATTCTTTCCCCCTTGCCACAGTTCCAGTCTGTACAATGCATGTGAGTACAGTGGATGTCCTCCCACCCAAGTGAGACAAGTTTGGTTGTTATTCCCTGTCACTGTAGCACTGATCACTTACAACAGCTGGCTACAAAGATTTTGTGGCAATTTAAGAGTCTAGTGGAAACAACATTGCTCTTAAGACACTAATCTTCGTCACAGTACACAAATGTTTAGATAAATGCAGTCAATTTGACTTTGACCTGAAAATGCTCTTCTGAAGATCAATAGCTGCAACACCTAGCCCCAGGATTTAAATTTGCACATACTGAATATAGATCCCACACAATATCAAAATTAAGTGTACAGTCTCATTTTCTACACTGGTTCTATGGTATGTAGGCCACAGAAGTAGAAGGATCTCTTAGCAGTATTGTTGCCATTGGTACCAAAGCGGGCTATAAGCAGCAAAATTAATTTAGCATAGAATTGTATGCATTAGAAAAAAATTTAAAAATATATAAAAAATCAAAAAACTTAACTGAAACCTGATTTCATTTGTAATCTTGTTCTCCAGTGCTTATTCACCTTTTCCAAACTTTAAATGCTTTGTTCAAAACTGAACTAAGCAGCTTCAGCATATCCAAAAAGTGCAACACTGAACACTTTTCAGAATTCATGCCTGCAATGTTGTTACCAGGAGTCAGGAACATGCATTCATGTGTTGCTTCTCAGTAAAACGTAGTTTTTCTAAAAGTACATAATTTTAGATCATTTTGCTAGGGCTCCTACTGATTTGTATTATATACAGCATCCAAGTTCACCTTGAAGAAGCAGCCTGCCGAAATCTCCTGTAGCACGTGAATTTATGGGTGATTTATTTTCTTAATACCAAGAAGACTTCAAATTTTGTTTTTATTACCTGTAATAGAAAAATGTTATGACATTTTAGTTTTTCACTATTGCTCCCACCACATGAAATAATTTCTTGTCTCCTGGGGCACAGAAGGTCCTACGCTGAATCTTACAGGTAAGCCAGGATTTCAGACCTTGGAACAGACACACTAACAAAACTCTCTCCCCTACCCTGCTTCCCTTGGTGCGTCCTCATGCGCTCCATCTTTTCCTCCACTCCACATTTATCTGCAGACCTTTTGCATCTTCCCTTGACACCTGCAGTGGTGTAGGGTCCTGCCAGGTAGCAGCTAAAGAACCAGGGTGCAAAGGTCTGGCTGAGCCACTTGTACCCCATGACCTGTGCAGGAGGCACTTCCTGTCACCTCATCAGCTGTAACATGTGAGCTGGTGACAGAAGGAAAATGGCTCTGCTGTCTGACCTGGCACACCACCTGCTCCTGTCAGATTGTAAGGATCTGGGCTGGAAGACACAGTAGCAAACTGTACACTGGGAGTGCCCCACTGATGCAGCCTCCAACATCTGCTGTGGAACAAGACATGCCATTCACCTCCCCCAGACGCAGCAGACTATGCAAGACTCTCATACCTTCTTTGTTTAAGCTTAAGAGGCACAAAGGCTACATCAATATCAAACTTACCTTCTTTTAGAGGTGTTTTTGGAGGAATATTTTCCTTGCTATCATGCTGGAAAGCTTTGGAAGGATCAAAACGCTTAATGCCCTGTACTGCACACAGCTGCTCCTGAAGATGTCTGTTGGTTTGCTTTTCCTTGGCTAGCAATGCACGCAATTTTGAGACTTCCTGGAGAAAACAATGCTTGGATGTTAGATGAAGAACAGGAGAAGAGGCTGCTTCATCATTTACTGAGGGGGCCATTTTATCTAATGCTAAACATACAGACAATGACTGGTGGCATTAAAACCCAACCCAAACATACAGGTGTAGAGAAACCAGCAGCAAGGTACAGGTACAGCGTAACACCACTAAGCTATATGGCAGTATGAAACTTTCAGCAGACTGTTTATTAAGTCTAGGACCCCAAAAAAAGGTATGAAAAGCCAACCAAACTAAGAGTAGAGGTACTTATTTGTACTGCTGATCCCTCTTGTATGTTGTAAGTTCAGTCAAAAATTCAAAAACAGATTCTCTTGGCTTTTCTGAAGGCTGGTGGTTTATTGTAATCTGCTTCATGCAGGGAATTTAAGCACAGAAATAAGTAGCTTGCAGGATTAGTCTATAAATATTTACAGCAACAAACAAAAGCATCAAGCACATTAGTAACTTGCAGATTTCTAATTTTTCATTTCACAAACCTGCTTCAGGTGGGCATTGTCTTCCTTCAACTTCATAACATGCTTGATTTTTTGCTTCATGTTCTGGTGGCCAAGTAGTTTAGCATATGCATCACTCAGTTTATTCAGTTCTTCTTGGGCTGCCCCATGCTCCTCCAGGAGCGCATTCTTCTCAGCCTCAAAAGCATCTAGTTGTTGCTGAAATACATTTGAATGTCTTAGAAATCTTTCAACTAAGCGTAGCTTTTTACTGAACTGAAATCTACCAAGGAAGATTAGTTTGGGAAGGGGAATAGCTGGCTCATTGGATAGTAACTTAGGAAACCACTGCAGAATAAGTGCCTTGGAATGGGAAGTAGCATATTTACTTCTCAAGAGTAAAACTTGAGCCAACTGCAAAAGTCTTATGTCAACAGATACTAACAAACACCTCCTTCACAACACACCTGAAAAGGCTTAACTTTGTTATGTAAATCTTCATACAGTTTACGCCAGGTCTGGATCTCTTTCTTTAAGCTAGAGGTCACATCTTCACTTACGGTTTTCCTAAAAAGAAGTGGAGTTTCATTATGTTCCTTGTTAGCTCTCAGCACTTCTTCCCAATAAAACTTGGATGTGCCATAATATGCAGTTCTAGTTTGAGAAAGTCACCTTAATCTTTCTGCTTCAAGTTCTCTTTTCAGATCTTCAGTTTGCTCCTCAAGTTTTTCCTGAAGTTTAGTCATTTGAGCAAGGCAAGACTCTTTTGTTCTCTGTGTTTCTGCTTCTTTTAGTGCAAGCTTGGTCTGGACTTCTAAAAGCATCCTGAGGAAAATACCATAATCTCTTAATGAGCCCTTGATTTTTATTTTTTTTCCCACTACACTAAATCTAAAACCTACAAGTAAATATGGTTGAAAAGCTGTTAGTAGAACTGAAATAAAAATTTGCACAAACAGTGCCACAAACAAAACAGTAGTACAGAAGGCAATTAAGATGAACAACATTTTTAACTTTTCCTATAAGCAGTCCTTTTGAAGCACAGAAAGATCATATTGCTCATTTAAGGTTGTTCAACGCCAGCAGCTTTTAGCAGGGATAGTTTAGCGGTTAGGCTTTACATGCAGAGATTTGCTCCAGCAGGAACTAATCAAGACTGTTCAGTGTGGATGTATGCAAGATTTCAAAAACCCTACAACTAAAAGCAATGACCCCTCTTCAGCCCCAGCTGTTTGTTCCATCCCTTCCCTGCCACCTCAACCAGGAAATACCTCTTCAGTTTTTCTTTTACCAGCTCTCATGGAAACTGGAGACATTAAGCAGGTGGGAGGAAAGAAAGGGGAGCATCTTAACCAGCACAGAACCATAGGGAACATAGATCACTGAACTGCTGTTAGACAGCCAGAGAAGCACGTCCTCAGCTACTGGCCTAACACAACTTCTTGGGTATTATTTCACATCAGCTGCACTGTGGTGCCTCATATTAGGCAGAGAGAGAACCTCAGTTTACATCATCACAGTGTGGCAATTCATGGATGGTTAATTGACATTTGCTTGTGAGCAGAACTTGAGGTGACATCATTCAGACTGGAGTGGCAAAGAGTAAGTTCTGCATTAAGTATTTGTCTCCCCTGGGGATCTTATTTGCAGAGCAGTCACTGCAACTGGTATTTCTGAAACAGACTATTCCAACATATTTCATTCAAGTATTTTCCTCTTCCTCTGTGTTCCACATACAGACAAAAGTCAAAATAACTGATTGGACAGACCTAATGCATATAAACTTAGTAAATTTTGTCTGTCAGTATTTTCAACCTTGTGCACTGGGAAAAGCAAGAAACTACTGCTTACACCAAATACTGATCTGATCTTGTAGAGCATCACATGAAGTTCTAGTTAGAAAGCCAAGTCTTAGTTTGTGTTCCTTAGCTTATGGAAAAGTTTGTCTGTGTAGTACCTTGCACATTCTTCGTTTGCTTTGTTTTTAGTGTATTCTGCTTCTTGAAGCAACTGCAGATTCTCTTGGCCTACTTTTTTTAGGTTGGCAACTTCTTCTCGCAGAGAGGTATTCTCCAGTTTAAAATTGCAAATTTCTTCAGCTGATGCTTTCTTGTAGCTGGTATTACAGTACAAATGAGAAAAATCTTATTACTTCAGGCAAAATACAGACTGACGTGTTTACACCTTACAAGAGCAATACAAGCTCATGCTAGCAAGTATCAAGGATTTTATACTCTGAAGATATGGCAGCATACAGGCACTGATGAATCCAAAGGTAAGAAAGAAACCACAACACAAAGTTCCATAAAGCCATAAGCAGTAACACTACAATGAATTCTATGATACAGATACTACCACATTTTTGTAGGTATTTTAAAACACAAGACCTACTCTATCTGAAGGTTATTTCAAACAGCAAAGCTCCTACTGTCTGTAGTTGGCATTGGCAAATATCCCACAGGATCCTTCATGGGTGAAGGATCACGCATACCTAGTAGTAACAGTATCACTTTACATACTTTCACAACCTGAATATTTTAAGGTAAAAAACTTGCAGTAACTGTATGAAACTATTCTCAATTCAGTGCAAATTTTGATTCTAAACAAGTCTTTTTGCAAGACATTTCAGTGCCAAGAACACCATCACTAGTTACAAATCTCATTGTGATTTAAAAGCACAACACCTCCAATTGGTTACATTTTGGAAGAAGAAATATCCAACTTCCTGAACTAGACAGTGATACTGTCACTATACTTGCCTAGTGCTCAATAAATAAATTCTTAATGCCACCAAATACCATCACAAAATCCTCTGCTCTACTGCCATGCCAACACTCATATGGTGTGAAGTACCAAGACACATAAACGAACAGTACATTTTATTGTCATCTTAGAGATAATCCCTGTCCTATACATTAATAAAACTTAAATACCTTTCAAAGTCAGCAACAGCCTTTCCAAGTTTCTGCAGTGTATTGCTGTGCTCTTCTTGGATTTGCAATACAGCACTGCTATGCATTTCCTTGATTTGCTCCAACTCTGCATTCTTCCTGAAATAAAAATTCAGCATTGCACACTGGAGAGAAGTATGTCTGAATGTATCACCAAATGCTGCTATCAGTTACAGAAGGCTTGAAGCAGCAGCAATAAATTCATTGTGACAAACCAGTAACTTCTCACATACTAAAGCACAATCTTCACATATAGGTATTATTAATGATTTCCCCTCCCCTTAACTTTCCAAGGGAGTTATAGAATAGACTGAAGGCCCAATAGTAAACTTAAACAAGAAACAACTGGCTTGAAAGTCTTTTTGTCATTGCCTTCTCCAGGACAGAAACAGCCAGTACAACATGCACAAAGCTTACCCAGCACAGCAAGGTCAGAGCACTACAATACCAGCCTTTCAAGCAAATCCCAACTGCCTTTTTTTTTTTTGGTGTGTGTTAAATTACAACAATGTAGAACTGACTCAAGTTACTATTGACACTGACTCAAGTTACTACTGCTAGTGATTAGATCTCATCACTATTAGTAATCAACAATCAACAAGAAATAACTTCAGATCTGCTCAGGCCTCTAAAACCTGAATTGGGCTCAGAAGCTCTGTTTACACTACTGATTTAACATTCTTCCTTTCAAAGCTTTAGAATCAGAAAATTTCTTTCACAAACCCTGTCAACTTTTCTTCCATCTGTGCAAGTTCAAGACGTTGAGATTTGATTTCTTGTTCCAATCGCTTCACCAACTTTTCAGCTTTCTTTTCCTTTGCATGCAATTTATTCAGCTCCTTCATAGTATCATTCAGCTCTTCTTCCAGAAGATGTCTCTCACTTGTTACTTCCTCTTCAAACTCCAGTAACTTCTGCTGCATTGATGCAGATGACTCCTGCATGCCAGAGTACCACAGATTTTAAAACTACCAGTACTTTCTGGGTAGTAGAGGGCTAGTTTTCAGCGTTTAAACTTCAAATCTATGGGAAGAACCAAAACCTCCATCCCACCAGCAATGATTCTCAGACCTATTAGGCCACACAAGTTACTGCAGGCCAGTACCCACTTTGCCATGATAACCTAACTGTGGAATGCACATCTCATGCGTAATCCAAACAAGAATTTTTAGTGCCAATCCTTGAGATTACAACCTATTTTTAGACTTATTTATAGTCTGTATTTACCTTCTCTTGCTGCAGCTGAGAGATGACCTCCTCATGCTTCTGAAGCAGTTTTTCGTGTTCTTGTTCTGCCAAATCAATTTTTTTTTTCAGGTCTTCTATTTCAGCATTCATACTCAGGAACTGTCCTTTGGTCTCAGAGAACTCTTTCTCTACATAGAGAAATTGTCAATAAAACACAAATTCTCTTCTCTATCTTCAAATAGGTACAATATGTATTATTCATAATACTTCCATTCCATCTTTAGTTTGTTTGTTTTTCCCTTGCCTAACTACCAAAAACACAGAAAGAAAACCCCACACAAAACAAACCCATACCTTAAACCCATCTGGAAACGCCTCAAAATTGGCTCGAGGTATACCACTTTAAAATTATTTTAAACAGCAGGAGTGTTTGGACCAAGCAATTGGCCTTCACCAGAAGAGCATATGGCTGGGGAAAACAACTACATGAGTTCCCCAAAGTTTCTTCCACAAACTAGTACACAGAAGGCAGCTGGTACAGAAAACTGAGTACATATCTCAGATTGCAGAGTTGCTGGTGTAGGGAGAGAAGGAGTAAGGAGGTGAAAATGGGATCCTTGCCATATTCCCAACACCTCAATGAACCTGTACACAAGCTGTTAGCAGTGAATTCACACAATATTATACTGCTTCTCAATGAAGAATAAGGAACAAGAACTTAAGTGTTCACCTTTCAGATTAAGGCCACTCCTACAATTTTCATTGTGTACTATCTACCCAAGTTACCCTCCATGGAAACACCAATTCAGATTTAACAGATGTCAGATGTGAAGGGATTTCCCTGTTGTTAAAAATATGCCTTGGTGTTTCTAGCTGGAGCTCAGAGACTTCTCATTTGGAACAAACCAGTCTAAATTGACATTTTAGAAAAAACCTATTTGAGATGCTTTAAGGCATGTGAGTAATCCCACATATGGAACAGTGTACAAGAACTAACAATTACCTTTCTCTTGTTGAAGCAGTTGACACCTCTCATTAAGTTCTTTCATCAATTTACATGATTCTTCCTCTTTTGTTTTGAGGGTATTCTTCAGGATCTCAATATCTTGGTCTTTCTTACTCAGTGTCTCCTCCATCTGGGCGACTTCCAGTTTGTATTTCTCAGCTGTTTCTGCAACACTACTGTAGAAGAAAATTCAGGCACTTGTTACCACTAAATTTTGTTCGTAAGCTTACACATCAACACAAAGGAAAATGCTTAGGATTGTTGGTTTCCAAAAGGAAAACTAACTTCTTGAGAAGAATTTGTTGTTACCTGAGCTCCGTGATATATTCCAGAAGTTTTTCAGTGTCAGACTTTTCTTCAACTTTCTCTCTCTCAGTAGCAGACCTAAAACCAGACAGTTTTTATGACAGATATATTTAAACAAATTCAGAGTTAATTAGTAACACACTTTCATCTCCCAGTTTGGCTGAAAAACTGATATTGGCTCTAAGAGGTGATTCTTCCCCCTTTTCATACCTGTTCCAGACAGTCTTCTCATTTGTAGTAAAGATGCTAAGCCGTATTTTGCCACGAGCAATATGCCACAAACATAATGCATTAACATAATGCAGCTTTTGTAGCAAATTATCATCTCCTCCCTTTGTGACCTGCACTACCTGCATTATTACCTTTGTGTACGTTAACAGCCAAGTTTGTGCTGCAGTGCCAGTTGTGCCAATCTGACATCAAACACAGCTTGGAAGTTCATTTTTCCTAGGTCACTATCCTCAGCAACAGGCTACACATTAGTGCACTGTTCCTGTGAAGCACATGACATTTTTTGGGCAGAATAGAAAGTGCTGTGTTAGAACTCACTCTCCATCTACACAGAGCTGCTGAAGCTGAGACTCCGCAGTTGCCTTTCTTCAGAGCACATGTCTACATCAAAGCAGCTCTGAAGGCACCACAATGGCTCTTCAATGCACTCCTCTGGAGAGCATGAATGCGTTTATCAAATCCATGCCAAATGCCTGGCTGCTAAATTAGGATTTCAGCTCCTGCTCTAATGCTTTTCTATTCTTGCTTATTCCTAACTTAGTAGTCTAAAGAGTCAGAAATATCCTATCCATACAAATGTCCTCCTCCAACCTGAACCACAATTCTGTTCTAAAGAGGTATGTCTTCCCTCTCCACCCCATACCCAAGAAAACCCCACCCATACCACACTGGAAGACAAAGGGTTGACATGATACAGTTTATCTTTTGGAAAAAGATTAGATACACTAGAGAAACAATGTTTTTAATGGTTGTTTTATCAAACTGCAGCAGCTGTTAGAACTTCATTCCATCATATTTATTCCAGATGACAAACACTAATAATGTCTGTTCCTTCTCAGTAGGGAGGACAGCCTGTATTTTGGTTACTACAAAGGGTAAGCATGGAAACACAGCTAGGTCATCATCTCATCTAATTCCCTTCCTAGCACTTACAGTTTTTCTTGTAACTGTGCTACTTTTCCTTTCGAATGCTCTAGATTTCTCTGCACTTCCTGCAGCTTCATTTCCATGTCTTCCTGCTTTGCCAGTGCAGTCTGAAAAAAAAAAAACCAAACCCAAACTACATGTATTAACATTAAAATGACATTTAATATAAAAAGAGGGCATTGTGGAAGAGACAATGGTAAACCGAAATTTAATTCATCACTACAGTTTAATGATAGCACCTACTACTGTGCTAAACGGGATTGCAAGTATCCCTCTGTAAAGATATCAGCCACTTATTAAGCAACAACCACCACCAAGAGCTTCAAACTATACTGAGGATCACTGGTTTTGTTCCTGAGCAGCTCAGAATTACTGTCCTGTGCAAATGGTCATACCTTTTCCTTAGCATCCCTCATGTTTCTGAGCTTCATCAACTCCATGCACAGGCTGCTCATTTTCTTCTGCACACCATCTTCAGACAGCTTGTTAGAAAAGAAGATAAAACCACTAAGCATTATTCCTTTGTATGAATTGCTGTTCACACAACCCTTTCCAAGCTGTTCCCCTCCCACTCTGTGTTTAGACAGGCACAAGATCCCAAACCAGACATGCTCTATGTCAAAACAGATGCTGATCAGCAGCTAAAGCTTCCTTTTGCACAGGAAGCTCAATAACAGCAAAGGCAAAGCAAAGATGTACTTATTTGTGTGAATACCTTTGACTTCAGTAGTTCATTGCTTCTTGTTAGCTCCAAAAGCTGTTTTTTCAGGCATGCAACATTTGCTGAAAGAGAGGTTTTCTCCTGAACTGCAGCACTCAGCTTTGCTTCAATCTTAACAAAATCTTCATCCAGAGCCTGAAGTTTTTTATCCTGCTCTCCACGTTCTCTCACTAATGCACGGATCTAAAACATGAGGTATTTTCTTTATTTCTTACTATCATTACTTTAGCCTCTCCAAGTAAACCACAGGCATAAGTATCCAAACTGTATTTACTTCCATTCAGAATATGTATCTGTAACTCTCATTCACAGGAAGGAAATAACAGAATCACCACAATTCTCTATTATTACACATGATACAATAGCAACGTTTCACCTGACTTATTTTATGCTACTGAGCCAGTACAACATGTTAAAATGAGAATAGTCTTAGCTTTAATACACAACAGAAGCAAACTCTCCTTTTTGGCTGTGACAGACAAAAAGGCAGAATGTGACATTTGAGACACAAGGCACCAATTAGCACACAGAAGTGTGCTGATACAATTTAGAGTGCCTCTTAAGCATTAAAAGGATGACAATTAGTGAGCAAAAAATCTTAGCTAGCAACAGTTAAATGAAACAGAGCCTTTATGGGGTAGCCAACAGAGGACTTAGTTCTGTTTTTGAGAAGACTGACAGAATAACTGTTCGCAATCAGCCAGAATTAATGCAATTCCATTAGCTTTGTACATGCATATCTGATAATCTTTCTTTTGCACAGAGCCATTTGTAAACACTTGTATGCTGTGTGATGCAAAAGAGGCCAATTCTACCAGCTTGTATTTTTTATTATGGTAAGTGGGAAACATGACAGGATTTCACTCACATAATGTATTCATACCTCCTTCTCCAGTGCCTTCTGTTTCTTTTTCTCTTTCACAAGCATAAGATCTTTTTTAATCTTCACAATCCCATTAGCCGGCTTTGGAAAAGAGATGTGTTAGAAATCTCTAGCTTCATAGTAGCTGAATACAATTAAATACAAGAGTGGGTGCTTCATATAGACAATACTACAAAGATACATACCAAATAAAGAGCAAACCTTTGTCTCTTCCAGACAGGGCAGAAAAGTATCAGGTTAGGATGGGGTTTTTACTTTCTCATCAGCATTACTCTGAAGGGACAGCTCATAACCACAGGGACAGGAAGGAGATTAACGAAGTTGGAGACTTTAGCACCCACTAAGCTTCATAAAAACATTTTAATATCTTCACCTCAGGTTTGTTTGAAGAATTTTATCCTACATCACCAATACGTGTAAACTTAAGTAAAGTCAGGGCTATCATTTTTCAGCTTGTTAAGATACGAATCTTGAAATCCATATCCTTGCATAGGACACTGAGAACCTGTACATGCAGTACCATCCCCTCCCTGTTTCTTACACCACCAAGCTTCCACTCTGCCTTGCCCAGCCCATGAAAGAAGGAACCAAAACACCATCTCCTTAAAAAGAAAGGATCACACCGTAACTACATGGTGAGCAAGAGGAAAAGAAATCCCAACAGCATAGCACCAAATATAACAAGTTGCTCTGTAGTCCCAAGTTAATTATCGCACAATTCCCAAGGATGCAGCAATTTCATTTTTCCTGCTTAGTTACTACGAACACAGACACAACAATATGTTCCATAGTTCACTTGGGTAGGTTAATGACAATTGTATGAAGAGGCTGTATTGTTTAAGCAGTCAGAGAGATTTAGCTGGGATTTAACACTGCTACAGACACCAGAGCAGAGTCTTACTGTTGATCCAAGAGATATGAGTCTCCTTGCAGTTACTGGGGTGGGTGCACTCTTCTCACTGCTCAGATTTGTCTCACCTGAAGAAGGATGCAGAAGAGAATGGTGAAGGAAGAGAGTGCACATGCACACGGGGGGAAATGTAACCAAACTACACAAGGTTAATTAACTGTGTACAAAAGACAACATTCCACCTGGTTGTTAGACTATCAACTTGACAACCCCGTACCAGCTACTTTTTTACTGCAATCAGACAGTTCAGTATTAGTCATCTGGGCACTTGACAAAGTTTAGAGACAGACTGCCAGGTGACAGACAGTTTTGGTATTTCCACTTCTGCCAAGTTTCCCTGCCATGATCCAGATCCATAATGTCAGTTTTGAACTGAGGGATGCTTTAGATACTAAAAATGCATTTAAAGTATCTCTAAACCCAAGGTTAATTAGTAGTTTATTTGACCTCCAGAGGCCCCCCTAATTAGAAGTAGTCACATATAAAGCTATTTTTGGAAGATTCCAACAGATGTTTTTACAGCTGCTTCTTTGAGTTGGAAGGTAGACAGTGAATCTCTGCAACAGAAACCAATTTCTGAAGAGCAGAGCAGTAACAGCACTAACAATTGTAGCATCTAAAGATATTTTATCATTGCGTTCTGTGCAATTTTTACTTACTCTTCTGTTTCCTAACCCCTTGGCATGCTTCAGAGGACAGCAAACTTCTCGCTCCATCTGATGGCTTAACATTACGGGATCCTTGCAGGGGGGCACATGCTAGAAATGAGATTTTCAGAACAGCAAAGAACAATGAAGGTAAATTACAGGGTTTTCAGCTTCGATGAATTGAGGCTGATAACATATCTAGGGTAAACCTACAGCCAAAGTCTCACTGTGAGAGACTCGTACATCAGAAAACACTCTCGCTAGCATTGCCTCGGCCGTGACAAGCCCTGCACGTTCCTCTTACAGCGCTGTACTACGGAACTAGAGGCCAGCAAGACTTGGCACCACTTTAGTTACTACGTAAATTATACACGTTCGCTACTGTATTTGGCATGCTAGGGCTAGACACGAAGTCGGAACCTTCTACCTTAGAAAGGGAACCCCGCGAGAACCCAGAGGGTCCTCAGGCACCGCGTTTACGGGCTGCTCCTCACAGGAAGGGAGGCCCTGAGGCCGGCCCCTGGTCCCTCGAGCACCACCGAATAGCTCACCACCGAATAGCTCACCACCGCTCCCTCTGTCCCCTCTCCTCACGTACCAGCACTACCATCACGGTGGAGATGGAGCTGACGGCCAAGCGGCGCGCGCACAGAGGCCATGGCAGCGCTGGGACCTCGGGGCCCCGGCGTTCAAAGAGGCCAACGGCCGCAGCGCGCGCCGCCCAGCCAATCAGCTCCCACCGCCCCGCCCGCCTCGGCCAATCGGCGCGCCCGGCGCGGGGCACGCGCGCTGCGGGCCCGGCGAAGGGGCGCGGTCGGCGGCGCGCGTGCGCGGGGTGGGCGCTCCCGGCGGGTC
>NW_024581083.1:3846488-3955112 GCF_017639235.1 Corvus kubaryi
AGCCGGGATCGCGGAGCGGAGCGGGGCGGAGCGGGCCGGGCCGCTGTGCGGGACTGTCTGTGCGGTTCGGTGCGGATCGCCGAGCGGAGCGCTGCCGTCGTGTCCCATGTCGGCTCCGTTCGAGGAGCGCAGCGGGGTGGTGCCCTGCGGAACGCCCTGGGGCCGCTGGTACCAGACGCTGGAGGAGGTGTTCATCGAGGTGCGCGTCCCGCCGGGCACCCGTGCCAAGGACGTGCGCTGCAGCCTGCGGAGCCGGCACATCGCGCTGGCCGTGCGCGGGCAGGAGCTGCTGCAGGTACCGCGGGCAGCCCGGGGGGAACGGGCCGGCGGCCGCGCTCGACGCGGAGGCCGCGAGGCGCCGGGGGGGCACGGGCTCAGTTCGGTTATAAAATACCTTTGAAATCATCGAGTCCAGCCTATGAGCGACTGTGTCAACCGACCGTGGGCTTTCCTTAAACACAGTCCCCTCCAGGGACTGTGACTCCGCCACCTCCCTGGGCAGCCCGATCCAATGTCTAATCACAGTTTCTGTGAAATTTCTTCCTGATGTCCAACCCAGACTTGCCCTGGCACAGCTTAGACTGTGTCATCATGTGCTGTCATTAGTCGCCTGGGAGAAGGTTTGCACACCTGTGCCCTGTGGTGGCTGTTCTTTATCCCAGGTTTGATACATTAAAAATGACATTCCTTGGAAAACCTGCACGAGGTTTTTCAGATGGTGCATGTACTCCAGTACATGGAAAGAGAGCTGGAGAGGGAGTTCTTACATGTAGTGATGGGACAAGGGGGAAGGGCTTTAAATAGTCAGAAGACAGTGTTATACTGGATGTTAGGAAGAAATGAGTGAAGCCCTGGCACAGGTTCCCCAGAGGAGCTGTGGATGCCCCATCTCTGGAAGTGTTCAAGGCTGGGTTGGGCAGAGCTTGGAACAACCTGGGATAGTGGAAGGTGTCCTGGCCCATGGCAGGGAGCTGGAATGAGATGAACTTCAAGGTCCCTTCCAACCCAAACCATTCTGTGATTCTATGAAAAATAAAGATACAAATTCACATGGATTTTAACGTGGATGTGGGCAGCATTTCAGTGCACAGCTTCAATTGCTCCAGAAAGCCAAAAAAAAACCCAGCCTAAAGACAGATTTACTTTCACATTTATAATGAACTGCTCATACTGTCTGTATCCTGCACCAGAGCTAGATGTTACTCCTGGCAAAAACACTTGCATTTTCATGACAAGATTATTAAAAATGGCATTACCTGCTGAGAAACACAAGCCTTTTCAATGACTCCAGATACTGAAACAATGACAGATATTAAATGCTTCATTTTTTTAAAAATTGCATAACAAGCAATTATATTCTTTGACAAGGCTACATGCAAGTCTGTATTTGTAGGGCCAGATCACTCTGTTCATTTTCAGCAGAATAGAAGGTGGTTAAGTTGTGAGTAAAACTTCATAACAATGTGAACTAGATGCTGAAGACGTTTTACGGATTTTTAATATTGTACCTATCTTTTGCAGGGTAAGCTTTTTGACTCTACAGTAACTGATGAAGGAACATGGACCTTAGGTAATAACCTACATCTGAAGTGATATAAAGGCAGTAAAACTTTCCAATAGACACTGCAGAATAGTTTACCCCCTCTTTATCAATGGGAAAGATTACTGTCTTCCCTGTTCATAACTTTGTAAAAAGGCAATCGTTATTGCAGGATTAAGGAACTGAGGTATTACAAAAGCACTTGAGACTAAGGTTAATGAGAAAATGCCACATCCTGGAAGGTCATAATCGATGGGTTACAAACATCTTCATATAGTGAGAAGTTTTTTGTAAATCTTCATTTAAAGGTAAACAGTTACGGTACAGTTGTGTGGCCTATGAATCTCCATAATTATTACTTTTTATGCATTACATTTTTTGAATGAGTGTCAAAATCTACAGTGCAAGAGAATCAGAAAGAAATTTAAAAATCACACTAAGGTGTATATATATATATAATGAGGAAAAAATGTATCTGGCCATTGTATCATAAACACTGTAAAGTATTCAGAATATTTTGGGGTTTGGCAATCATATTTATGGACTGTGCCTCTCATTGTTTTCCTATGAAGGATTTTCTTTTCCAGTCAATATTTATTTTAAATTACTAAATAATCAATCAATCCTTAAACTAGAAGTGTTAACACACATTGTGAAGTGAAGCCCAGTCTTTTTCAGTATATGAATGATCTTCAAAATACACTTCTAATGCTGTATTTATTCACTTCAGTAGAACTAAATACCCTGCACATTTACTTTGAAACATGCTTCCAATATATTCTCTATGGGCATACACAGTTTTTAAATAATCATCTGTTCATATGTTGCTAAAACTTAGTTCTAGCTTCTGTTGGTAATAACTCTCTGTAAAGCCTGACCTCAAATTTTTCATTATTGCCTTAGCAGAGTTGTCTGTATTAATAGATTAAATCTTTTCTCTGTTGTGAACCTCTATGTTTGCAATAGAAGTACTTACGATCTGTGTTTTAATCCCTTAAAACAGCTTTAGCATTTCACAGGCCAGAAGGGGAGAGATGACAGTACAGGCTGTCTTTGCTTTAGCCTTTTTTTTCTTATTGATGTTTATTTATTTATCAAGAACCAGATTGGCATTGGCATTAAGAATTTAAATTACTTCACATCTTGTGCTTGTTAATGGTGAATTCACCAAACCAAGAAAAGAACCAGCACGTAGGACTGAGTTTAAAGGTTGTTCTATGTTTTTTCATTCAACAGAAGACAGGCAGCTGATACGAATTGTTCTAATGAAGACAAATAGAGACGCTGGAAATTGTTGGACATCTCTGTTAGAAAATGAATATGCTGCTGATCCTTGGGTGCAGGACCAGATGCAAAGGAAACTTACACTGGAGCGATTCCAAAGAGAAGTAAGTTAAAGGACCATAATTACTCCTTATATTTTTTGTTAGCACACAGAGGTTATGGCCAGGAAAGCTGAGCAAATGCAATGGAAATACATGATTTAGTTCAATATCTATAAAATGCTTACAAGGTTTTATTACTGGGCTTTGAAGAGATTATTCTGTCTGCACTCTGTCTGTAAGGTTTGTGAAAAGTTCAGGTGAGTTTAGAGAGGCTATTCTGTTTTACTTCATCTTCCTAACAAGTCTTCACTTTTTAGGCTACACACAACTTCTACTATTATCTAGAATTATGACATAGCCATATTTACAGTAAAGTTTGAACATCAAACTACTGGATATGCTTGTTTATAACGTAAGATGGAGTAGAATAGTTAGCTGGGAAAGATGTTTCCTTGCACTTTCACTAAAAGTGCTTAAATTGTTTTGCTATACCTTTAGCAGACAACTATTCCTGTACATGTCTGCAGAGTTGTAGAATTACATCATTTTACTTAGCAGCTGAATCAGCACGCTATGTACTGCAAAAGAGAACAGCAGTTTTATGAACCTTGTTATCCATCAGGGCATGTACGTAGATTTTCAAAAGGCAATTCCAAAGGACACCAAAAGCCAGATCTCTTAAACTTTCCGTAATACTTCTTTTCTGGGAGATCTGCTTGCCAAGTCAAGAACAGCATTACAAAGTCACTTCAGCAGTAGGCAACCAAACTATGGCAATTCAAAGTTTGTTGACACATTTTCCGAGAATTTCAGTGCTGTGATAAATGTTTGACAAGTTGGTTGTTACATGTTCTTGTTAACAATGGCAGAATATTAACAAGAAGCATTTTAGGGTTTTTGTTTGTGGGCTGAGATTTTTTAAAGCATTTTTATTCTAAACAATTTTTAATTTTACCTCCATCAGAACCCTGGATTTGACTTCAGTGGGGCAGAAATTTCTGGAAACTACAGCAAAGGAGGACCAGACTTTTCTAGTCTTGAAAAGTAAACTTTTTGTATGTGATGCTTTAGGCAAATTACATTTTACAGTTAAGGACTGGAATCATGTAACTATTGAAGACTTCAGTGATCTCTTCAATGGATTGTTCACAAAAGTAATTACTTCAGTGAAGAGAAAGAAGATCTTTTCCAGCAGAATGAAGACAAAATGTTACCAGCTGATTTATAAGCTGTGCTAACTTTGTAATACTAAGGCACAAACTATAGAGGAAGGTGTACATAAAAAAGTAACGTCTTTGAGCAGAATGTTTTGCTTGGGTGGTTTTTTTTTTTAGGAACACCATAGTAAACCAATCAGTTATAAATCTGCCACTTGTCTTTATGCAAGGATATCTTATTCGTGCTTATCTACACTTGGGAAGGCATCTCCCCATGCATCAGGCTGGGGCTGATCTGCTGGAGGACAGCTCTGTGGAGAAGGACCTTGGGGTCCTGGTGGACATTGAGCTGTCCCTGAGCCAGCAGTGCCCTGGGGGACAAGAAGGCCAATGGTATCCTGGGGTGAATCAGGAAGAACATTGCCAGAAGGTCAGGGAGGTGATCCTGCCCCTCTCTTCAGCCCTGATGAGGCCACATCTGGAGTGCTGTGTCCAGTTGGGCTCCTCAGGACAGGAGGGACATGGAACTCCTGGAATGAGTCCAGCAGAGGCTGTGGAGGCTGTGGAAGGGAGGACATCCCTACAAGGAAAGGCTCTGGGAGCTGGGGCTGTTCAGCCTCGAGAGGAGAAACAGCTGAGGGGACCTCATCCTTGTCCGTCCCTGTCTGCAGGGAGGGCTCAGAGCAGGGACCAGGCTCTGCTCTGTAGAGCCCAGCAACAGGACAAGAGACAATGGGCACAAACTGATGCCGAGGAAGTTCCACCTGGGCATGAGGAAGATGTTCTTCCCTGTGCAGTGACTGTGCACAGGAACAGGTTTCCCAGAGACAGTTTGGACTTACTGGGGTTAATCAAGAAATGTCTGGATGAAATCCTATGGTCATGTATTCTGGGATGACCCTGCTTGAGCAGGGAGGTGGGACCAGCTGATCCCACCCATAGTCCCTTCCAGCCTGACCCATTCTGACCCATTCACTGTTGAAGAACAGATATCTTAAGATACTTAACATTTTCTCATGTGGTTGTCTAGCTGCTCCTTATAAAAATAAATTGGAAAAAAAATATCCATTATATCCTACCTCCTGCCTGGAAATTTTTCTCCAGGTACTCTCCAGGTATAAATCATGTTTATAGGCTTCCTACTAAGATGTTTCATAACAGACAAGAAAGCTACTTAGTTAAGCACATTTCAATGTTTAATTTAAAGGTACATATCTTAATATTGAGACAGGACAATGAGAATTGCACATTGCATCCTCTCCCAGTAGCCTGACCACACCTTTGAATCACTTTGCACAGGTCAGCACAATGCCCAGGCAGCACTGGCAGGTGCAATACCCAGTTACACGTTTTGCAGTGCAATCACTCCCATGAGCTCATGAGAAGACTAGATTTGTCCAGTAGAGAGCTTTGGTACAGAGTCTCCTGTGACTGTGAAAGCTTTAACTAGTTTGAGATATGCAAAGAATGGTTTCCACCTCAGCTGGTACCATTACAGGAAAGGGTTGGCTGGCTAACACCTCATCCCACACTCTGATCTCTCCTTCTCCACTCAATCAGTCCATATGACAATCAGGTTTAACAGCCTGTTGCCAACAGCCCCTGCCCCACAGTGATGCAGAATTCAAGAGGACATTAGCAACACTCTCCCAGACCCTCTTTTTATCTAACATACAATAGTATTCTTATCATTCACTTCCTTGTTAGCACTAGAAGCATGATATGCCTCAAATACTGACCTGGTCTTCAGAATAAACAGTTGTGTTTTACAAAGCTTACCATTAAAGAGATCAGAGTTGAAGCAATCTTCAAAGTTTCTCAACTAGATTGCTCCTAAACAAAGGCCAAGATGGGGAACTAGCCCTGCTCCTACTGTACTTGTAACAATGTGCCTTTTCAGCATCAGCTTTTAGTACAGCAAAACTCTGGAAAACTAAAGCCAGATTTAGGGCATGTGACCCAGTTCTTTTGCTTAGTCTTCATTAGGTATCACAAAGTTTTTACACTCTATGAGATAACTTGTGGCAACTTGTGGCTGTAAACCACAGCTCTTACAAAATACTGCAGTTACTGATGCTTAGTGACTGCCTTTTTTAAAGGAACACAGTAAAGTTTCTCTTTTCTCCTGCTCTGCCTACTCGACATGTTCAGTGGGTATCACATAGGCTAATGTTTAATGTGACTGCGGTAGGAGGCCAGTGCCCATCCCAGCAGGAACACGTGGACACAAGGTACTGCCCAAACAAGCACACCAGGTAAGCTGGCAGGTATTTGCTGTTGTCGTCAATATTGAGTGGGATTAGTCTTTCATTTCTTAACACACTGCAGCACTGCATTATTGCACGTAAGATTTTCCTAGTATTGCATACTCCCCAGAAAGTGAACCAGGTTTTAAAAATTAGTATCTAATTCAGCACCTGCAGTTACTGTAAACCAAGGTTAGATTACACAAGCTGCTCTACAAACTATAAGGTGTTAAAATTCCTTGTATTGGGATTGTTATTTCACTGACTAGGAAACAGTCTACCAAGTAAGACTGAAAACTGACACCACATACTGTTGTATTCATCATTGAAAGAACTGGTATTTGCTGGAAGGATCTTTAGTCTGAAATGTTACATATTCTTTCCATGAGTTGAGTTCTTCATTATTAAGATCATGGTTCAGACTGTTTCTCAAATATTTGTGTGCCTGTTGACAAGGTCACAGGATGGTCTTCTTATTTTATTGTATTCCTGTAAAAAAATCCAAACCAACCAGTCAACTGAAGTGCTTTCTACAAGAGCCAAACAAAGCATGAGATCTTAATACAACAAGACAACAGGAAGACAGTGGTTATAGAAAAATGTGTAGCCTCTGGAAGTAAAGTCTAGGTAAGGAAGTAGTTCACCATTTTTGCAGAGTAAAACAGTAACTGAAGTAAAGGAATAACTGAATTACAGATTTTAGCCTTGACTAAACAGTTATACAACTAAAACTGCATAAAACTGTCTTGTAAGTGGCTTAAGTGAACAATTACAAGAAACTCATTCTAACAGGCTGGTTTTCTTCTTGGGATAGGAGCAAGGCAAGTTTTTTTTCCCCTTTTTCCCAGCTTTACTCCACATTTTAGTGTGAATGAGATAATTTGTCTGTAGAACATTTCTGCTACCACAACACATATCAGTTCTTTCTCCAATGTTCATACATTAATTAGGTTGTCACTTCTTTAGGTACAGCACTGGCTTAAGCATGAACACAAGAACAGGCCTACTACACTTACATTACATGATTCCAGGAGGTAACCTATAAGGAACCTGCAGGTAGTTACAAGCTAACTTTACTTCTACATTATCAGAAGTTGATTTTACAAGATCAGAAGTTGATTTTACAAGGAGTTACCTATTATGAGGTGGTCTCTGGAATGGTAGGAAGGTGTGTTATTCTGTAGTAGCTATGTTTAAGCTGCCGAGCTGTACGTCCAGACACAATCCATTTTAATTTCTGCACATTTGGTTTGGAACACTTGCTTGAGGAATATTCCATAAGGCACTTTAACACCAGCTCCTTCCAGAAGGTCAATTCTCTGTTATTTATCTACATAACAAGACAGAATGGCATATGTTAATAACTAATTAGATCTTTACTTTATACATGTACTTTCAGCTTCTTCAACAAGACAGGCAGCCAAATATCCCAGGCCAAATGACAAAAAACCAAAAAAAACCACAAGAAAGCCACAAAAGAAACCAATTTGCCAATGCACCTGTCCCTTCCCCATTGTGTAGACCTTTCCATGCGTTTTTCTTCCATCCTCCCCTGAAATTTTATCTGCACATACCTTGGAATGTAATTGCAGAAATTCCAATGCCTCTGTCAACTCCAGCAGTTTTTGTTCTTCTATCTCTAGTGCCATAATAGACAGTGCCAAGACAGAAGGCTGGAGAGAGAGAAAATGTTTTTAAACACTGCTTTGTTAAGTTTCAGCAGTTAATTTTTTTTTGAACTTTCAAGATGTTTACCTTGGCTTTAGAAAACATGATTCTGCAGTGACAGGCCTTTAGCTGTGTCTCAAGTCTCTCAAAATTAAGGTATTTTCCCCTGTAATAAAAACAGATGAGTGAATCTAGAGGAATGCAAGATTGATCAAGGCAGCATCACTCTGGAAACTCAGAGAAGCAGCAAGAATGTTAATTATCTAAACAAAGGCCTCATTTGTCCCAGAAGTTCTAGGGTTACATTCAAACAGGTGTTCAGTTTTGGCAGTCCCAATGCCAAAAATAAATCTTGTGTTACACTGGGGAGAGTTGCATTATCAAAGCAGGCTTAACAAGGAATTTCAGTGCTTACTAGCAAAAGGAATCTTTCTTGAGCCAGATTTTGCAATCTTTACAATGAGGCAATACTTCACTGCAGCGTAAGTAGAGATTTATTATACCATCATTATTGAGCAAGTTTGGTTTTCGGCTCAGAGAGCAATACTCAATTTATGCAAACAATATTTAAAATTACAATAATACTAAACCACAGATACTCACATTTATGACAATTACCAGCAAGGGGGAAAGTTTGTGGGATTTTTGAAGTACAGAAAGGTCAATTACTCAAGCAACTTCCCTGCTTATTTTTCTACATTCTACATTTCCCGATCATAGGCAGTTATAGCAAAATCAGTATCAGTTATTGTACCTTTCACAGCTTAAATTCTCATGAATGAATGAATGATAGAGCTGTAGAAATTGGAAGGCTGTTGTAGCTTTGATTTTCCAACACAATTTCTCCAATATGATTTTCTCCATTCTCATCATATCTGAAACAGTGAACCTATACTGGCTTATTCGAATTAAGTCAGTGGCTAAGGGCACATTTCTCTCTTCTTCTGATGCCTTCACAGCCAAGTAGAAGCAGCTGAGTCCAACACAGCCCAAGTGTTTAGGCTGTACCTAAAGAAAAGTGAACTGTTGTTATTTTCAAAGAAGTAGGCCTCTGATCAACTATTACCACATGAAGTATCAAACTGTAGGCACAGATCTATTTCAGGAAAAAGTTATTGGGGGGGGGGGGGCAGGGGGTTGTTTTGTGTTTTGGAGATTGAAAACTAAGTCTTTCATCATATATTCTTATATTTATTTAACCAAACCAGAAAACAGTCCCACACCATAAGTTGCATCTCATTCATCTAAAAAGCAAGACTGCAGAGCAATTTTGATTGAGGTAGAACTGTTTTGCTAATGAGGTTCTAAAACAGCCTAATAAGAACCTTTTAGGACTTAATATGTTGTACATACTAGGTGATAGTGAAAAATGGGGATTTCTAACTCTTTTTTAAGTATATATATGCACACGTGTATATATTAATTGTCTTATTTAATCCATAGACAATGCAGTCCCCATTTTTACTGCTTATTCTGGATTCAGAAGTCTTTGAAATCATCATTTTCCCATCCATTTCATCTAGCTTTCTCATTTTTGCCTGAACACACAAGGAAAACAAGCTTTTGTTCTTGTCCAAATTGTACAGTGTAAATCCTATCTTGTTAGACAATTAAAAATGGCCTGGTCAGCATGTCACATCTGCACGGGAGAATGGAGTGCTAACTAATGTTTGACCAGATTTTAAGTGTTCGACAGCATCTTGATATACACAAGGCTTATTGACAGGTTGAAAAGGCAGTTAAGAAGAAGTAATTTAAGATGTTCTTGTATCTATGCAACAGGACAGGCAGTCTGTCTTGGTCTAACTCGTAAACACGTCCTGTGTTTCCCAGCCCCCGGGCATCCTTTAGTTCTTCCTTCTCCAGAGGAAACACCTTTCTTAACAATACCAAAATCTGAACGGAGAACACCAATTTTTAATTGTGCAATCAAGAATCTCTGGAACGAGCTTAACCTTTTTCTAAACCCAAGACATTCTAGCTTCGAAGAGGAACTAGGCTGGCAGCTTATACTATAAAAAGCCTTACCTTCATTTTTGATAAGAATCTATCTAAGAAATTCACAGCTAACGAGAACGTCTCAGTGTGGAAGCCAAAGAACTGAGTTAAGCTGAGGAGATCTTTCACTTCGAAGTCTCGCAGCCGTGCGGTCATTCGCAGGCCATTGTCGTGGGCAGCCTCGAGCAGCCTGAGGCCGGCGGCCCGGGGCTGAGCCCGCAGCTCCAGCTCCAGCATTGCGGGGAGCTGGAGCAGCAGGTCCCGAGCCTCGCCGCTCGCCAGGGTATCGATCATCTGCCACGAGAAACAACGCCAGCCAATCAAACAGCTAAAACGCGGAAAACTCACCAAAAGCCTCACAAACTCTACAGCCAAGATGCAGCAGCCCGGGCACACGCACGGAGCGCCCCAGCCCCGAGGCACCCCCGGCCCCGCAGCCCAGATTGTGCGGGGCACGGAGGGGCCGCGCAAGCGGCGGCTCCCGGGACATGCCCGGGCCTGTCCCACGCTGCCGCAGGGCTCTGCCGGCGGACGAGCGACGCGCGCGCTCCGCCGTGGGATGCGGGGACAGAGGGACAACGCCCACGCCACGGAAGGGACGGGAGGGGACGGGACGGACACAGCACGGGGAACCCAACCGCGCAGCCGGCGGGACGGGAGTCGGCCTCGCGCCCTTACCTTGTCTGTGCAGCCCCGCTCCCTGCCCGAGAGGGGAGGGCCGGGCGGGCCGGAGTGTCCAGAGCGGGGCCGGAGTGTCCGGAGCGGGGCCGGAGTGTCCGGAGCGGGGCCGGAGTGTCCGGAGCGGGGCCGGGCGGTCAATGCCGGGCACCGTCCGGCCCCGCGGCACCTGCGCGCGCCGCGAGCCCGCGAGCTGCCGCCCCGTCCGCGCAGTGGCGCCCTCTGGCGGCCTCACCGCGCCAGGCCCCGCCCCCCGCCTGCTCCTGAGGCGGCCGTGTGTCTGTGCTTCCATCGCCCCGTGGCTGGGAGCGGCGGCGCCTGCGGGGCCGGGAGCGTGCGGGCTCGGGGCGTGCGGGGCCGTGTTCCTGCCGGCACCAGCCCGACCGCCTTCTGCCCCCAGCGTGAGGCCCGCACCCCCCGGTAAGGCGCGGCTCCGCCGCTCCCGCCCCAGGCCGCTGTGACAGTCTAGTTCGTTGGGACGCTGGGAGTTCCCCGAGCGTGCACCCACCTCTGGCACAAATGGCATTTAAAGTATAAATGGCTTCTAAACTCTTGCGATGGCTCCTGGCTGGGTTTCCAGGCCAGGGCAGATGTTGTCCCCCGGGCTGAAGGCTGGCAGGGTTCGGTGCGTTACTACTCTCACCTCCGGCACAGCTTAAACCTCTCAGGTACAAGGCACTAAAGGGTTCATGTCTTTAATGCTTTCGAGTCCCCCGATATATTTTGGTATATTAATGGAAGGTGAGATTGTCACCAAAACTGCGGGAAAAACAAAAACCTTCCAACAACATTTTTACTGTTAGAGAATCAAGGCATTACTTTATTCTGGCCATCATGTTGTTCTGGCCAGGATGTGCAACAGAAATAATTTCAATCCACACATAGCCCGGGCGTGCAGAGAAAATGACTCCATGACACATCCAACACTCAAACCAGCATTGAAAACTATTCCAGGAGCTGAAAATATTCCCCTCCTGAACAGACTTTAGGAAAGTAAAGGAAATTGCTTAGTGTAAAGTGCTTCTGTTTTGGGCATGCTTGCGGCCCAAGGCATTTATTTATTTAATAAATGTTCCAAAGTGATTACCAGTTCCTTAAAAAGACTGAACCTTGGCTGAAGAATCCATTTGGCAGACCTTTACGATCGTATTTCAATGGGTTTAAGGTACTTAAGTTTTTTCTTAGAGGTGTTATTTCTACTTCAGACTAAAACTTGCAAGATATCTTGTGAGGGTTACTGTGAATTGCTTGAAAGGCTTAAAATTCTCTTTGAGGAGTGAACCGACCTTTTCTGAAAAAGAAAGGTTTATAGGAAGGCAAACCTGTTAGCTGTATTTGATCTTTTCCATCTTTAAAGAAAATACATGTTTGTATGTCACTAATACATGAAGTGATACACACCTCTAAACTGGTTTTATTGGTACTGATACAGATATTGAACACATACACATCTTGCTGATAGGAGGAAGTACTCTTCATCTCAGGAGGGCATGGAAGAGCTCAAATCCAGGTGGATTTTATGGTTTTTAGAAATTACCTTAAGAAGACTAAGATTGCAATAAAGCCTAGGTGATAATTTTCCTGAGAAGAATGCTTTTTTTTCAGTGAAGTCTATCAGCTTGTTTGATGTTCAGAAACCTTTCTGAAATGAAGGTTGAATGATATTTAGCTTTTAGCCAGCATTTTTGGCACCACTTTTTTGCTAGCTCTAGTGATAGTTGACACCTGAACGCACAAGCCAAGTCATCCCATGTAGTCTGAGAGTGGGATTTTTGTCTCTACATATTCTGCTTTTGAGCATGTTCGTTTTGCACTTGCTGTAAGTTTTATTTCTCAAGTGCTTTATGACTTCCTTTGAAGCAGAGGAAGGTTGAGTTGCACTTTAAGTGGTGGCAAATTGCAAACACCCAGCACGTGTTCCAGGCAGTATTTCACACTCCCCTATAGCACAGTGTTTCCTTTTAATGGTGAGAACATGAGAGCTTGTTGCATGTGCCAGGGGTAAAGGATGAGTTAAAAGCTCTCTCGGCTTTCGTAGAGGCATGTATCCTCAAATTGAGGCAATTCAGCTGACAGATGTGGTAGCTGTTACTGCAGTTGTTCAAAATACGGTACTTTTGTTAGCCAGGAATAATTCCAATATAGATGCACCCGGCAACAAACTATGAATGGTGTAAATAAATTCTGGTCCCCTCTGCCTGAAATGAGCAGCGTGCTGGGTTTGCTCTCTGAGGGAGGTCTTTGTTTTATAACTATGGGAGACTGCAGTTGTTCTCATTATCATTATTCTGTCTTGGAGTAACGTTGTTAATGAAGCTATAGGGTATTTTTGTTTAGCAAAAGATGTTCATACGTGTGGGGTTTTAACTGTTTAGAAACACTGGCTAAATACTGGCAAGGGCACTGCGTGTGTTTTCACAAGAGTGAGAACTCCCCAAAGCAACGGCTTGAGTTGCTTTGAATGCGGTGATCGAAATTGGCTGTTAAAAGCACTTGGCACATCCTCTCTGTGTTAATGGATGTCCTTACCAGTATTCATTGCTCTGTTGTCACCCAAGGAGGGGATGATGAGAGAGCAGCTCCCTGGGAAGCCTCTGCAGTCGTGCTCCTTCCTTAGAAGGACCGTAAAAGAGGGACTGTTTCATGCATCCATGAGCTTTATCACCTTATTTACTCATATGCATCAAAAGTGATATTCATACTAGTATCTCATATTGTACTTATCGTGGATTTATTGTTGTTTTTTTTAATTCTTCCTATCACTTACCTGTGGAAATTAATTAAAATTTGTTTTATTGGAAGAATCCTTCAGAACACCTTCCAGCAGGCAAGACTAGAAGGAAGGGCAGTTAGAGATGCAGAGATTATAAAGAAAAGCGAGTTTTGCATAGCAAGTGCTTGGATTTCTGGAAGGCTCAGTGGAAGTCAGCATGAGGGAGCCCTTGGGTGTGAAGGTGAAATGACCAAATACTGCGCCTGTGCCTCTTTCCCCTCTGAAACGCCATTCACTTGCATGAAATCTAACTTCTAAGTTTCTACGTGCTGTCCATTTCACTTCCTCTGTCAGACCTTTGCAAACTACTGGTAGAGAGAATGCATCTAAAAGGCACTGGTTTGATCCTCATTATAATGTCCTTGATTTGAGTGTCTATTAGACAAGAAAAAGTAATTTGTTAAAAAAATTAAGAGTGGAAGCATCAATCCCAGGTCTCATGCCACAGCTCATCTGAGAGAAAATGAATTGTCTTTCAGTGCTACAAACTCTGTAAATCAATCTGTTGCTACTGGATGACATTCCCATATAATTGCCCATGAATGCAAACTCAAGTACTTCAAGTATTCACAGATGCTGAACATCAGAAATAAAGATTATAGTAAATCAGATGTCATGAATATGGATATTTATGTTGCCAGTAAATAGTCTGAGTTATCTAAATTAAAATTCAAAATTATATACTGCAAAGGAAGTGTTCTTTTTTTTTTTTTTTAAGAGTTGGAAAACATTTGCAGTATTCTTCCTGTCATTACTATGCACATAATAATCATGTGAAGCAAATGATACTTCTTTTCATGCTGCTTGTTTTAAATAGCTTTTATTTCTCAAATTGGTCTTAAAAATAGACTAAGGGAGTGCTGTAAAAAGCAGTGGGCCATGGATCTGGTTTGAAGCCACTGACGGCCAGCAAAATCGCTGGCCTGTTTTCTGTTGTGACAGTAAGGATTCTGGACTGAGGCAACAGCATGGAAAAACAGTTCATGTCGATTAAATGTAACATATAAGTTATGATTTAAAAATGTTTTTTGGGCTTAGGCACATGGCAATCAGAAGCCCTAAACACCTTCATGGGGCTGCTGTTGTCACTTGGGCAGCAGCTTGAGAAGTGTCTTGCTCTAAGCTGCCAGACTTTCTGCTGGAGTGGCTGAAGCAAGTGCACATACTCCATCTGCTCTGCAGGCTGATGTGTGTGGGTAGAAGATGCTTCAAGAGAGGGGCTGCAAACAGTGAAAGCACCAGGAGCTTCTGAAATGCATTGCAGCTGTTCCCTTGTAGCTCTGGCAGAGGTGAGACAGAGCATTAAGACTGGAGAGTAAAAATGCTACACCTTCTCTCCTAGATATCTGTCCTGCCTCTTCAGAGGTTGTCATGCCTCAGACAAGGACACACAATTTTTCTTGTGGATTGGTTTGATAGCTGAAGGCACACACTGCTCCCAGTGTCTGCATCTGTGCCAACCTGAGAAGTGCTGGGAGTGCTTCAGGGGTGGGTGGTGAGCCTGCCATAGAAGCAGAGTGGATAGCTGCAGGAGTGGTATCTTCACCTCTTTTCTACTTAACCTGTGTCAAAAGTCTTTCAGAAATCTGTGTCTGTTTAATCCTCACTGCCACAGTCAGCACCTGCAGGACTTAATTACATGCATTGGTCTCACCTGAGACTTCCATCCATACTCCTTGCTCGAGAATGCAGGAGCCTCACTTAAGCTCAGGGCTGTGGCCCAGGAAGGACTGTGGTCAGCCTTCTCCTCTGCTTGGCCAGACTTGTTTATTGGATTTCCCACATGGGCCCCTTGGAGTTGCTGTGTCCCCTGGTTTGTCTGGTGATGACAGTGCAGCCTATGGCTGCTACCAGGCTGGCTCTGCTCCTGCCCTGGGGTGGTGGCTTTGTTGATGAGGTTCTGCCCTGCCTTTGCCAGAACTGGCCTCAGCTTTTTTGGTACCTTCTGTGGAAAAAAACTATATATCTACTGGTGTGAAGGCCAGTGAGCCTACAGTACAAGGAACAAAGAGAGTCTGCTGGTGAGACAATCCCTGGTACCAGAGAATCCTCCCTAGGTTAGGGTGACCAAAAAGACTTCCCTCAAATGCTTTGCCCTGCTATGTTAATATACCCCAGTTCTGCTCCCTTGGTTGGCTCGTGGCCGCTCCACCCCCTTGCTACCTTATATGTTTCATACCTTAGAAGGTTTTCCCCTCCCTGTTCTCCCCATTGGCCTTTGCCCCTCACCACTCCCCCAGAGCTTCCCCATTGGTCCCCATTCCCTAGTCCCGCCTTTGTACCGCCCTCATGCCCTCAGCCCCACTCCCGTACTTAAAGCTAGACCCTGCATTGTTCTCTATCTTTGCCTCTACAACCCTTCACAGTGTGGAAACAATAAACTGCTCCTGTGGAAATCTATGCAAAGACCCTTCCTGCCTCTTTGCCGTCGAGCCATATTACTGAAGCCATCCGCGTGTTTGTGCGTGCACATGTGTGTGAGCGTGTGGCTGATCCTGCCGAGCGGCTTCGCTTTGGAGACGCTTTTTAGAGATCGCAACACCTTGCGCTCCAGCACAGAAGCTGCAGTGCCAGAGATAACGATAATTTGCTGCCTACATACTTTGAAAACATGATTATGTTTTTATACAGATTGAGTTTAGCTTCCCACCTCCAACGTCCATCCATGCCATTGCTTACCATGTGTAGAAAGCAGGAAGCATTATTCTATGGTACAAGACTCCACTGGCATACTAGTAGATAAATCCAACAAAGAAAAATTTAGCTGGATAAATTTCTTACATTATAGTTAAAATTATGTGCAAGCTGAACTTGTTCTTCAGCTTAAAATCAAAGCTCTGCCTAGCAGTTAACACTCAGAACTGAAATGTGGATGTGCTCCCTGTCACCTCAAAGCCAGTGACTCTACCACTTTTCATCAACCAGGGATTCGATATCCATCTTTCACATTGCTCTAGCACAGCCTTCAGGAAACACTCATCATGTACAGCGGTGTTAGCAGGCACATAAATACAAACATCCCGCCATTCAACAGGCAGCAGCAGTTGTGCTTGCATGGAGTTATTCTTTCACTCCATTTAATAATCTGCCAAGTCTTCTGCAGAGAGACCTCAGCTCACTGTTCTGCACCATTATTAGTTTCTGACTGCAGAGTTGCCAGACTAACTGGAGCAGAAGCTTATGTAAAGCTCAGCAGACACAGAGAACAAACAAAAGCAGACTGGACATAGCATCAGCAGATTCTCAAAACCGTAACACCCAATTACATCATTAATTCTATTATTCAATCCAGTTCTTGTGCCACCTCAGCAAGCTATCTGTCTGGTTACAATCTTATCTTCACTGCTACATTAACTGCCTCAAAAACCTTGTCACTAAATGCCCTATCAAAAAATTCTCAATTGGTAGAGAAGTCATACATCAAAATACAACACCCATTCAATCACCTGCAACAACATACATTGTTCTCTCTCAAATCCATTTATATTACTCAATACTGAAAGCCAATTAAAAAAACATGATGGGTCTTATGTTAAGGCAAAGGGAGGGGAAATTACTCATCGAAATCTTCCATAACTGCTGCGAAGCAGCCACATGAGGATGTAGCAATTAAAAGTACAAGATTTAAGTGCATGTAAATAGATTTGGTGAGTGTCGAACTAAATGGTAAAATGAAACACTGTGTATGGAAAATAATCCTTCAGCAAAAATTACTCTTCATTCTTGCAAAACTGGATCATTTGAAAATCTAGAAAACTTCTATCTAGAAAACTAGATACAGATTTGCAAACTCTATTTGTCAAGTGAATGCATCTTACTCCCTTCAGCAGGTTGTTCTGATTTTCTTCAAAACTCAAAAATCCTTCTAGGGGGAGGTTAAGTTGAAAGTCCTCTTTATAAAAATATCTCCCTTTCACATTCTTTTCTCGTATTTCTCAGCACTGAATTTATAAAAGTAATTCCACAACATATTCGCTGAAACTCCTAATATAAATACACCAAATCTCACAGTCTGTAATGAATGTTACATTAAACATGAGCAGGGACTGTGCAATCTGTGAGCCACCACTGCCCTCATCTGGGAGAAGACTGAATCTCACGTTCTACTGGGAAAGACTCTTAATTTTCCACACGATTGTTTGTATCATTTGTTTTGATACTACAGATATGCGAATACATACTGTTGTTTACATTTTCCTTCAACTGTAAGGGTCCTCTCTCAACAAAGGATTCCTTTTAGATCCCCAAGCAAGACAAGGAGAAAAACCTGCTATTACACCTAGGCAAACAAACAAAAAAATTCACCAAACTGAGAAACCCACAGCGTTCACTTCCACACGAGTGATAACAAGTGATTTCAGTGCCGAATCCATCTACATACAAATGCGAACAACCAAATATGCAGTGCAAAAATATCAAAAGCTGAAAACAACTGGGATTCAGATCAAATAGAAAGAGCTAATAGAACAAAAAATAGTGACAATGGGAACAACTTAAATGTGCTCTGCTGTTATTTATAAAGGCATAACTACTCAAAGGTGGATGAAAAACCAACTTAAAGGGGGCAGAAGGACAAAAACTGCTATTGAACAGATATGACTTCCAAAAACAGCAGGTAAATGGAGTCGTGACAAGAAAAGTTTAATTAACCATAATTTAAACTGAATCGATGTGTCACAAATAATAAGGAGCCAGATCAGTTTAAAGGAGCAGAAGGAAACTTATACCTTTGACCCACTATGACAGAGAAACAGAAAAAACCCAAACAACCAAACAAAAAAACAACCAACACTGATCAAACATTATTTTGCTCTCCTCTTAAGTAAATCACAGCCCTATCAAAATAATTCAGCATATTAAACAATAATTTTGGCTGTTAGCATTTGATTTATAGCAAAAAAGCTATTTGAAATGCATCTATTCCACAAAGCATACATTCATAAAGAGCATTCTGTACCATTTAAGTTGATTTTTAAATACTCCCTACAGAAGCTGGAGTCATGATAATATTTTTAAGGAAAATATTTAGTTAGCTGTTTAGTCTAAATCAATCCCTAGCAGTATCATCAAATATTTGCCTGTTTATTCCTTCAATGCACTACTCATTTGGCCCTTTTCACAAAAAAAAAGCTAAGTCATTCCTTCTCAGACTGGTAGCCCAGTCCTTAAAACTGGCAGCAAATTCTGAGGCTCACAAGCTAAATTTTAACTGTTCAGTAATCAGTGCTGGTTTCTGCAGAAATTACTTGTCTCAGCTGTTTCAGATCTTGTAGTGGGAGGGTGACACAGGCAGAAGTCAGTGAGGCTGCTCACAAGCATATATTTATTTAACCAAGGAAGAATGTTTTCCATGTTTTCAACAGCCAGCAGCTTTGGCCAGCTGTGAGCAGGTTGCAGGGCACTTACCCCCACTAAATGATTACTCTATACTTCTAGGGCTGTTTGAGCCTCCAAACAGAGAGACCACTGACCAAAAATCTTAGAACTCTATATACCATAATTTAAGAAAACTATGACAAAAATAAGTAGGGGCATGTACAGGTTGGAAGGCAGGTAAGAGTAGCAGTGGGGGGACTGCAGCATCTCTTTCAATTACCAAATTTCACAGCACCTCTCTAACCTATATATGAAAAACTAAAAAAATAGATTTCCTTTGCCCTCCTCTGGGACCCGCTTTCCAAATGTGTGGCACCAGACACTCAGCACAACAGGGCTCATGTTTACCTCAGAGACAACACTGTCACTCCAGCTACATTTGTCTGACATTTTACATTCACACATTAGGAAACGATGACTATTTCTGGACTGCAAAATACTATCTGAAGGACAGACAGATTACATACTGTGAATTCTAAAGTGGCAGGTTGCTATGGTTTCCCACTGCAAGAAAAACATTCACTTCATTAGCTTATCTGAAGATCTCTACTAAAACCAAAAGGGGCCATCAGGGAAGCAGCCTGTCCTTTAATCACAGCTCTGCCTTTGTGAACACCAGTCCATTTTTCTCCTGAAACAGCATTTGAAAAGAAGAATGTAGTTCTGCATACGAACTGAAATATCTTGATGCGTCATATTCTGAGACAAGCTCTAACCACAGAGTTGGCACAGCAACATGGATACTGACTGACTTGCAAACTGCTGCACTGTAAAACTGTGGTTTAGAAAAAGATATTCAACTCTTGATTTTTTAAACTACTACCTGAACTACTTAACTCGTTTGGTAAATCACATTAGGAATTAGCAGACCCTCTTTTCTTGAAACTAAGACACAGATAGCAGGACAAACTATTTCTTCTTTAAAAAGACACAAACCCAGCCGAGGCAAATTCCCATGACCAGGTATCACATTGCTTCTGGGTGTGGCAGGAATAATGTCTGCAATTTCCAGAGTCTGCAACTTTTTTTCCCCCAACCATCTTTTCTGTATATTTTTGCTTATCTCCAAGTCCTACATGATATATCAAACAAAAATTACTAGCTCACACCACCATCTCTTTGGACTCATCAATGAAGCCCGGTGCCAAAGATCCTCAGGTACAGCTTTTAGCAAACTGTTTTCTACCATTGAGAGCTCTTGAGCTCTCAATTAGTGTTTCGAATTGCATTCATTTGGGATTTATCAAAAATTTGATTTCTTTAAAAGAAAAAAAAAAGCATGCAAGTGATTGACTTCCTAATATTTTTTCGTAACAAAAAAAGTCAAACCATGTATTTCCATCATGTCAAGTCTCAGCTTAGAGGGCTCACCAATTGTTATTCCAGAGTAGTCAGAAACAATGAGTTCATTATCAGTAAGCCTAAAGCAAATGCGCAGCACCCACACAACCATTGGAAACGTTCAGTCCATAAGCAAAAAAAAAAAAAAAAAAATTGAAACATGAAACATGACTTTGTACTGTCTTGTAATGACTCAAGTATTTCTAACAGTTCTCTCTGAAGGAAACTGATGCTGCCCCCAGACTGCTCCTCTCAGGGTGATTAACAAAAACACACACACTTTAGCAGGCTTATTAATCATCACAAGTGCCTGGTCTCAGCTTTCCCTGTCTGTTCAACAAATTACCCTGTGTTCCAAATCCAGCTGACATGACTCTTCCCAGAAAAGCAGTCCTGAATCTTCTCAAAGTAGGAGAAAATACCTGGCTGAAAATTATTAGCTTAGAAGATATAACCATGAAGAGTACATGACTGCTGCTAGTTTTTAAGTTTGCACTGCAGATCCATGATTTCATACCCCATCCACACCCTCTTCTTCTAGGGCAGCTAACTACACACCAGTCCTATTCATAATGCTTGCTGATGCTCTGAACAAAGGCGGGGGGAAAGCAGTGTTTCCCGATTTTCCTGAGTGATTTCAATATAAATACTTTTGGGGTAAAAGATTATTTTAAAAATCAATGCATCACAAAAATAGCTCAAAGAGATCACATAAGCAAGCATATAGATCAGATACAGACAGCACAGAGATTACATATTATTCCAATGCAGTAATAAAGAGCTAATAGACTGCCATTATCCCTATCCAACACAGGGGTTTGGGCATTATCTTTGCAGTCAAGGTAAAGAAACCTCTGACAGTCTCCTCAATCTGGCAATTTCACACAGTATACAGAAATAAGCTTTCCAGTTTGAAAAAGAAGATATCCTGTTATTACCATGTAATTCTTAAGAAAATAAAGAGAGAAGAAAGCATAAAGCAGATGTTTGACTAAGATCAGTGTAAGAATATCAACAGGTAATTGCAACACCTAAATCCTTTCCAGGTTTTGGTATTTATGAAAAGTTTTACAATCTCCATGTTCTGACAAAGTGTCCTTCTCTCGATTTATAGCAAGGAAATGTAGAGCTCACTCCCTTTCTTTTTGGCCTGTAGAATTTTTCTGATTAAAAGCTGAACAATGCAATTTAAGGAAAAAGTCACAAGAAACTTTGGAATTCATTTGATCTAAGTTTCAAACAAATCACTCACTGTCAGGGCTAACTGATGCCCCCTCTGGTCTCCATGACCTTTCTTCTTTAGTGAAGCTTAGACATCTAAATTCTTTACATTAAGGAGAGTGAGATTTAGATGCATAAACACATTCAAGAACCTGGATTTCTGCAAGCTTTGAAAGGGGGCCTTTGAAATCAGAATTCCACCGTTCTCCTGAGCCTACACTTAATATTATGAACATACTTTCCCTAAGGCAGGTCCAAATGACTTAGAAGACTTGTCTCCTTTGCCTTGCACCTGTATTCCCAAGCTCTTGTACTTAAACCCATCTCAGAGAGCTTTATGCTCTCCTCTGACATATTTGATATAATGAGAATCGGTAAAGGAGTAACAGCAGACAAAGCAAATTTCCTATAGGATCTTACATTTACTTGGGAAGCTTCACCTCTTTCCTTTTGTTTGCCTTTCTCGTGTGCCCTTCTGTACATTTATGTTAATGAACTAACTCAAGACAATTATTACAGTAAGAGAACAAACACAAGAGAAGGGGCAGGGAGAAACCTTTCCAGCTGTTACAGTAATTTTTTTTTTAACTGAAATCCCAGAAAAAAATAATTTTAAGAATCTTTATGTTCATTTTGATGCTATAGTCATAGAACACACAGTGAAGGATGAAAAGCCAGCATTACTTTCTTTAGCTGTCTTGAGAATGGGGTGCCAGTATATCACTATCTCTGGCACTGCAGCTTCTGTGCTGGAGCGCAAGGTGTTGCGATCTCTAAAAAAGCGTCTCCAAAGCGAAGCCGCTCGGCAGGATCAGCCACACGCTCACACACATGTGCACGCACAAACACGCGGATGGCTTCAGTAATATGGCTCGACGGCAAAGAGGCAGGAAGGGTCTTTGCATAGATTTCCACAGGAGCAGTTTATTGTTTCCACACTGTGAAGGGTTGTAGAGGCAAAGATAGAGAACAATGCAGGGTCTAGCTTTAAGTACGGGAGTGGGGCTGAGGGCATGAGGGCGGTACAAAGGCGGGACTAGGGAATGGGGACCAATGGGGAAGCTCTGGGGGAGTGGTGAGGGGCAAAGGCCAATGGGGAGAACAGGGAGGGGAAAACCTTCTAAGGTATGAAACATATAAGGTAGCAAGGGGGTGGAGCGGCCACGAGCCAACCAAGGGAGCAGAACTGGGGTATATTAACATAGCAGGGCAAAGCATTTGAGGGAAGTCTTTTTGGTCACCCTAACCTAGGGAGGATTCTCTGGTACCAGGGATTGTCTCACCAGCAGACTCTCTTTGTTCCTTGTACTGTAGGCTCACTGTTTTCCACAGCAAACTTCTGATGAGATGAGAAAAATGTTGGAGGAGTAGGTCTGTATGCAGTCCAAGGAGTAACTGCAGGCTAAATGAACTGTATTTTGTGGCCACTGCCTTCTCAATGTGCAAAAGGAGAAAGTGGCACTTTCCAACTGAACTTTGCACTTTTGTGTGGGAATTTGTTCATAGTACAAATGTAGCTTGTGTGCTGGAGGTGCCATTTTGGCACCTGCATGTCTGCAGGCACTCTGCAGATGTTCTCCTTGTAAGAGATAGGGTGAAGCATCCTTGCTGGTCACTTCTTGTGCCTCAAGTAGTGGGGTCCATGAGAGACTGGCTCCTTCCTTTGAGGCCACTGATATGTGCATGGTTAGAACAGAGTGGTCAGTGACAGGAGTTTGGGAATCTTACCTTTCTAGAAAGTGGACAGGGAAAACACCCCTCTCCTGTTTTGCTGAGTTTCATGACTGCCTGGAGAACCTGTGCTTCATTAAGCACACAGCTGTAAATTGTCAAGCTACCTGAAACAAAACCAATATTGATTAGTTAAATATTTATGGACTCCTGGCTGGCTGTTTATTATGTTGTAACATAGTATAGTTTTCAGGTTAAAGCTGTGAAATAAAATTTATTCTGATCTTGACTTGGGAAGCCCTTACCTAGGAGGCATTTACACTTGGCTGGCTGCTGATCTGAATCTAGCATGAGTGTAGGTCCAAGGGGCTGGCTGCTGATCTGAATCTAGCATGAGTGTAGGTCCAAGGAGCTGCAGAAGCATGGAGAATTATGATGCCATTCTGTTTGCAAACCTTCTATTTAACATTTATTGTGAGGTTTGTGAATATGTATAATGGCCAGGAAACCTAGTTCTGTGCTCCATGTGCACTGGAGGTCTGTGGGAGGGAAGGCTGCATTTTGGAGGTAGTCTGTGTGCTGAGGTTTCAGAGAAAAGAGGCACTGCCCTTCCTTTTCATTTTGGGTACTCTTCATTACCTCTGAGAAACACAATTTGCAAATTAAAAGGCTGTCTGTCAAAATGCCTGCTTTGAATAAAGAGAGTTTTCCATAAGGTTAAATTTCCATGTTGTTATCTATCTTGACAAAATTGCTGTTGCTTCTATCAGTTTCTTAGGTGTCACTTATCCCTTTTTGATTTGTTGCTTGCTTCCTGTAAATGAGCTTATACATTATGCATCTAGAAGCTATTTTTCTGGTATTCCTCTGCAGAATAACTTAAAATATACGGAAATCAATGCTGCTCAGAAAAACTGTCATACTTCCCAGACTTCTTGGAAGGTTAAAACCCTGTAGCTGACTCAAAGGTGATAGCTTTCACAGTAATGGATTGCATAGAAAATCAATAGGAAAGAACTATTGTTTGAAAATGTTATTACAAGCTAATGTCAAATTTAAAAATATATATCAATAAGGCTTGTTTTGGCTGGTGACATGAGAATGTGTGGTTTATGCGGTTACTCTGTATGCAGTTTCATTTTTCTTTCAGGGTAATGAGCATCTTTGCACTTCAGTGTTTCATGCCTTTCTTTTTCTTACATCTGATTTGATTTAACTGTAACGTGGAACTTTTTTCAGACTGACAGAGGAAAACCTATAAAGGCTCTCTTCATAATCATCACAGTGAGATAAAGACCTGCAGCATGTGAGATGTTTTTCTTCCTTTCAGTGCTTGCTTACTGAGTGTCTGAGTTCCTCCTGAGGAAAATAATTTAAGGAAAATATGAATTAGCAATTACTGCTTTGTTTATCCCAGTAGATAAACAGATAAAATGTGTTTCTTGCTTGTCTTGTAAAAAAAAATATGGTTTTGTTTTAAGCAGAAGTCAAAGGAATACAACAGCTACCTCCATTAACTTGGCATTAGCAACTAATGTCTTGATTTACCTAAGAAAAGAACAAGTTGAAAAATGGGCTAATAGAAGTAATCTGAGTGTTTTTAATAAACCACAGACAATATATCCTGTAATTTCTAAGGTCTTGTGGTGCTAAATTTCGCCATCTGGCAGGACTAGATAGTCAGGATGCTGTACTATCGATTTCTTTTGTCTCTCCTGGTCCAAGATTTCTTTTCAACCTCTTGCCTATATTTGTGATTTCCAGTGCTTGCTATGCTGATAAATCTTCATGGACCCGTGTGCCTCAATCAAGAGCTGCTTTGCATTGTAGTGAAGGCCCATCCTGCTGCTGGGAATGTGTAAGGAATTTCTGCTCTGCCAAAGATTTTCAGGTCTACCTTTTTATTTCCTTTCACCTTGAGCTTTACCCAAAATCTGCATTGCTGATTCTCTGCTAAGCAGCAGCATGTCCAAGTGCTAATGGCACAATTTGTAACTAAGCCATAGATAATGAAGAATTTACTGAAGGAAACCATTTTGGGCACTTGTATTCAGTTCTTCCCTTTGCATAGAAAGTTATGAACACCCTAGGATCCAGCCAGGAACTATGATACTGATGTCTGCAGTCCCTGTAGTCATCACTGCACCAGGCGTTGACTAGACATAATGGAAGAACTCCCAGCTTTAATAGCTGGTAACCAGTCAAAGCTTAACTATGAGTGAAGGGAAAATGGCAGCTTTTTTGGTGAATCCCTAAATCCTCATTCAGTATCTTTCATCAGAAGCATGCTTTTCTTCTCTTTTTATTTTTGTCACTCTCATTTGGAACATCTCTGAGACAGCACTGAAAACCAGTAAATGTCATAAAGTACTCCAGAGAGGTCCTAAACTCTAATTCATCGCAGTGTTTACTTTGTAATTAAAAAGGCTATTCTTGATGGGCAGGTAAAAAGGATTTAGAAAGGAAGATATAGATTTTATTTATTTATTTATTATATTTAAAAATAAAACTCTTTGAACAGAGAACTACTGATCTGTTGAGAAAACTCAAGTATTTTCTCTGTGTAATAGAAATGGCATTTTTACAACAGGTAGTTATTGGAACTACTTTTCCCCAATAGGTCCAGAGAACTGAACTCCCTGGCCTTACAAATTGTGTTTTGTACTTAAACACTTAAGAAACAGGAAAGAAATGCTTTTTTATACTGCCTACCATGTTCTAGATGGCCTCCTGAATGCTTTCATGTAACGTCTCATGTATTAAAAATAGTATTTTAATGATAAAACTGACACACTGTTCAATGTGTTGTGGATATATGCAAACAAAGTATTGCAGAAGTACATTTTAAGTACCTAAGTGACTTGTGCTTTAATGGAAACAAGAATTTCAGTAGAAGCCAGCCATCTTTGGCTGGAGAAGAAAATGTAAGTTCTGGCTTTTTATACCTATAAACCAGGAAAAAAGAAAAGGTTTTACTGCAAGTCATGCAGAACTACATTGGCTTTTAAGGTATATTGAAATTCCCACATCCTTATTCATAATGTTTCAGTTTATAGAATGCTTTGTTTTATAGTTTACAGTTTACTGAATGCTTCAGTTTATAGAGAAGAACTTTACTGGATGCGTACTTATTTCGGAAATCTCCTGCAAGTCTGCAGCCTGTGCTTAGTTTTCTTGACTGATTTGTTGAAGTTCTCTGTCACCATCCTTCTCGGGGCTGTCTTTATTGTTAAAGTAGTTTTATGCTTTTGTGACTTCTGTGAAGTGATGATGTGACCAGAATTGTTTTGCATGCAGAGGACTTGCTCTTCCAGATGTGTTGCTGAGCATTCGTGACAACAGCTGAAGTCAACACACATCCAGCATGTCTGAAACTTAAGCCCCGAGGCCCAGTCAACCTTTTGCTGAAATCAGTGGAGAGGCTGGCAGCAGTGGGAGCTGGACTGAGGAAAAAAAGTCTTTTGAGGCTAAAGTCAGAGTGGGAATATCATGAAATACTGGGTTCCTGCCCAGCTCCAGTGCTGGCTGTTGTCCAGTACTGGCTAGTCTGTGCTCTGTGCCTCCATTGCTTGGCTTTGTTCCTGTGAACAATCGTTTTAGCGCTTTGAAATGTAACATTTTGAAAGCTCCTTCTGGCACAAGCTCTATGAGTGTGAGAGTGGCCATGTTTTGTTTGTGCCTTTGTGATTATGTTCTGGGAAAAACAATAAAACTAAAGTGTGCTGTTTCTTGGTTTAGATACTGTGGACTTTGTAAAATTTTTCCTGAGAGACAGAAGCAGATGGAGCCTTGCTCTAGAGTAAGTGAATATAAAATCACATAGAGATTGTTTTCACTTGTTCCCCTCCACAGTTATTGCAAATCTCTCTTTATTGTGCTGTTCAACACAGTGTGTCTGAGCCAGGACTTCTGGTCAGTGTTCAAAAGGGTAATTGCAGGAGATGAACCTGAGAGACTTCTCAGTAATCTTGGGCAAACCCTTGAGTGGATGAATAATACTCTTACCTCTTTTGAATGCAAGGAGCAGGGCAAGGGTTTTCAATGCAGCAGTAAACATTGCAGTGTAACTTTGAGGGCTTTTTGTGTGGAAAATAGCTCCTGTTTCATGCCTTGCAAGTTGAGTTGAAATGGGACCCTAGTCACTTGTAGGCACAAGGGTTTGTTTGGGGTTTTTTTGTTTATTTTTTTGGTTTTGTTTGTTTTATGCTTTGTTTTCATGAGTCAGTGTTTCACTACAGTGTGGACACTTTCACAGGCCCAAGCTGTCAAAGATTTATAACTTAGAATCACAAATGAAGCAATGTTGGGCAAGTCTGAATGGATCGTGTTTTCATTCCTTCTGCTTATTTAGTGATGTTCAAGCTCCTAAATCTATGTTTCTTGACAGTTTTGTCAGCTATCAAAAAGAAATCTTACTTTTTGTCTATAAACCCAACAAGTGCCAGGGTCTTGTTTCTCACTCTTTGATGTGAACATGCTTTATGCTCAAATGTGTGGCTGAATTGAGGCACCTTCATGAAGGCGTGTTAGTGAGTCTTGAACTGCCTGAGTGAACCAGGGGTGTTCTTGCTGAACAAGCATGGAAGAGAAACAGAACAAAATAATCTGCCTCTGTGAACCTAAATGCTTAACTGGTGAACAAGAGCTGGTTAAGATATTTTTGACAAAATGCTTTTCTTAGGATAGGCCAATTTCAACAAAAGTTTGATTTGAAAAGGTTGAGATGTTGCTTCTGGTCAGAACTTGGAGGTTTGGCCCCAACCATCAGCAGCCCATATTCCCTACTCCTGTATTTACAGTTATGGGGAACTTGGCTTGAAGCCTTGGCTATTTGGACATTTCTGAAGTAGAGATTGAAATAGGTCTTGTCTACATCCCTGATGATCAACCAGAGGAATGCACTAATATTGGGTCCTTCAGGATCTTCAGCACCAAATTCCATGACTGTTTTTGAAGGTCTCATCTTCAATGATATCGAGTCTATGCTGGCCAAAAACAGATGTGCAAAACCCTACCCCTTGACCACACTATTATGTGTGAATATCAAGAGATGTTAAACAGTCCTACCTCGTGTAATGAGTCTCTAGTGATGGATCCTTCCCTGGAGTACCAGAGGAAGTCTGGGAGATGTATTGTCACTGCTCTGTTCTTTTTTTCTCTCTTTCTGATAAGCTTCTTGATTACCAGAAGCAAGCGTAAGTAAGAATTAGTGCTGCTTTAAAGCATTAAACCCCATTCATCTCTCTTCTAAGTCTGGTTGTGTACCCCAACTAGATGAGGGTTCCCCCAACCCTCGGGGTTTGCTGCTGGATTTTGTGGAATTCAGTGACCTTAGGGATAATTTGCAAAACAAATATTGTTTATTCAGGAGCTCTTCTAATGCTTGCTGAAGGGCTCTGTAGTCCTCTTAAAGGTACTTGAATTATTTGTTCTGCTTTGTTCAGCATTTTGCAGAGTCTGGAAGCTGAGTAAAGCTATTAGAGGAAATTGCCATACAAATGGCAAAGTCACTGAGATGAGAGGATAACAAAGAGTAGTGGGGTGTGGATGGGGGAAGCATGAAAATAATATTCGTAGTACTCAGTGGTACTGCAGCTCAACTGAGATAGAAAAGTGTTTATGTGGGCTACACATATCAAAGTCAAATACTAAATGGTATTCGTGATGTAACTGTAGGTTGATCAAATTCTGTTTTGAGGTTGCAGTGGTCTATAAAATGTGCATGTAGCTTCTGAACTGACCATCATGAGTCCTTGGATTGTAAAATCTCTACTTGTCTGTAGTGTTTCTTGACTATGTAGTAGGTCTTAATTTTCAGTCATATTACCCTGCAATATTTTGAACTTTATCCCACTTCATTTAATCAACGTCCTTCCAATCTACAGAAAAAGGAGATTTTAGTGTGCTGGTTTCCTCTGTTTGACATTGGAGTAGTTAATAAATTAGACCTGTATTTCAGATACTGTATAGTGAGACAAAGAAATGATTTTAAGCATTCCAACAGTTTCTGCTTAAAAATCAGAATATGATGCCAAGCGGCATCTTGTGTCATTTGCTGCCAAGTATCATTTTACCTCACAGAATTTGAATCCAATCAAGTGGTGTGAAAGTAAAATTAAAAATCAGCCTACTGCTGTTACGTAGAAGCTTTCAAGTGCACTTGGAAAACTGAGATCAATGGAAACCTTTACTGAAATATCAAATTAAAAATAGGGATTATCTCACTAATTTAAAAACTAATTTAAAATCAACTATCTGAAGCAGGGATTCCTGTTCCATGGAGGACTTGCAAGGTTCAGTTCACATGGTTTCTGGTGAAGCTTTTGTGTTTGGGTTTTTGAAAAGTGGGAATGATTGTGGAATAGTCTTTTATGTTTATAAATACAGTAATACAGGTTGGAGAGATGGGTACAATTTCAACCTGTTTTCTTCCTTTACAAATAAATCCAGGTGAAAAGATTCAACTCCTTTAGAAACACTATGTAGATATGCTAAAACCTCTCCAAATTAACTTGCATTTGGTAATGACAAATATTCTATTGGTGTATATGCATAAAAAGGATTCTGTACCTAGTGGTATCACATTCCGATAAAGTCCTTTGTGTGGGAACTAAAATATTTCTGTAAGGTACAGATATCTATAAACTGGTGAATTTAACTGAGGTTACCCTGGCACGTGTCTCCACCTGGGCATCCAAGTGAAACTTCGGAGGTGTGTAACTCTGTGAGCAGTAACCATTGCTGTCACACTGTGCAGAAGAGAACAATGTCTTAGTTTCATATAGGAATTGGTGAGTTTAACAGCTAAGTGTGTGCCAGAGGGTTTGGAGAGTTTGCCTTTGGGGCTGGGCAGGCAGGGGGAAAATGCCTTGTGGGTTTCCTGTGAATTGAGTTTTCTTCTGCTGCATGGGAAGTGCAACCCTTGATGCTCGTTCTGTTTGATCAGTGCTGCTGATGTATGCAGATATCAGACCTCAGTGTTGAAAGCAGAGGAGCTCTTAGCAAAATCAAAAATGGTGTTCAGTTCAGTCCGTTAGGAAAATGTTGTATTTTCCAGAAGGACAGAATTCCTTATGGAAGGGAGATTCTCTTGAAAAAAACGATGAAACTAATGTAGTGCTAGAGTTACTAGAAGGCACGAGAATTTTTAAAGTAAGCTACTTCATTGACTAGCTCTGCTTGCTAGGAAAAAAAAAAAAAGAAAAAAAAAACTAAAGAGCTTACCATTTGTTCCTAGAAATTAACTTAATATGTGTTATGTGGATAAAGCACAACCACCTTCTTCCGTGTTGTGAAAAGGTGTGCATGGGATGGCTTTCTGCAAGGTGAAACATCCCTGGGAAGTTCACCTTCCTGTGCCATATTCTATTTTTGTTCAATAGTCCTTGAACTAGAACTCCTTAATGTCTTTCCCAATTAAGAGAAAGATAATCCCAAGGAAGATATGGTCACTGCAGGGACCTCACACATCATCTTGCACATGACACTTGTTCTATGAGTATGTTTGGATGTAACACCCTCAAGTTTTTTGTCTTCCCCCTCTCCCCACCATTGCCTTCAAGCCTAAGCAGTTTTCAGATACGCCAAAGTGTGACTGAAGCTCAGATCAAAAGGGAATAGCCATTAAATAAAAAGCCAATGTTAGAATCAGGTATATCTGTACATCTCCTAACACTGCACAGTTTGAAAGCCTCTCTCTCTGCTTTACTTAAAACTGATTAAATGCTTAGTCCACCTGTCTCCCATATTTTTTCTTTCAATGTTTCTATTTTTGCTTTTGATTCTCTTGTGCAGATCTGTGTTTTATCAAAATGCCTTCACCTTTGTTCATTGGTGAACCAGTATTAGAAACAACCCTTAGGTCAAAAAAAAAATAGCCATTACATACAAGTAATTTAGAAAATAGTTTCTAATCCTGGTTAACTGAATTACATTCAAAAAATACATTATTCAAAAACAAATACAAAATTTTGATGAAGGAAAAAGGGATTGCTCTAATATTTGGGGTAAACATCACAACTTCTTGATACAGGAAATGTAGAGTTTCTTTGGCTTTTGCTTGATATGTAAATGTGCTTATATCACATGTGAATGGTTTTGCAGTGTGGTGACTTGCTGGGTTCTAATTTATTTTCAGATTTATATGCTAGTTTCTTTCATTAATACTGTGTTTTCCTTTTGATTTGTAAGGCTACTTCTTTTACTTCTTGTTTGCATCTATTCCCAGAAGAGCCCTGTTATATGTTGAGTAGAGCATCAAGAGGTTGCAGATCAAATGCCCTTTGAAAATGAGTATCTGGGATTTTATTTTTTTTTTTTTATAGGGAAAATTAAATTTCAGGCAAAGTTTCATTTCCTGCTCATACCATGTAGCAGTATTATGTGTTTTGATGCTCCGTCACTCCTTTTTTTTTTAATTACTTTTCTATTTATGGTAGTTCCTTAGAAAACATTTTATCTTAATAAGAACAACCTATCAAGCACGAAAGCCAGCAGACTTCACAGTATCACACTCTCCATATAGGAGTTTATCTTGTTGCTGCCACTGCTGCATTCTGCACTGCTCTGATGCTGGAAAATGAGTCGTTTTTAACGGCTGAGTTTTGACTGACAAAAGCAGAGGGGCCACCACTGGCTCGTCAGAAAATGACACAATTAGAACCAAGTGAGCAGACACACAAGAGGTTACAGAGCTCTGGGAGAAATGTGCTGAACACTAGCACCTCTGATCAGCATTAGCATTCCCTGTTTGTCGAAGAGACTCTTTAAAATGCCATTTGCATTGATGATGGTATAATTGACATGGCTCCCTAAGGAGCGGTAGGGATTGTAGGCAGCTCAAATCTCAGGAAAAGTCATCTGTTCTTAGGACTCTTTTATAGTCTGGAATCTCATTGCTGGCAGGTTTTGCTTTGTTTTATGTTATCATTTTATTAATAAATGGCCATCAGTATTACAGCTCTTCTCAAGTTCCCAGCAGTATTTTTGTTAAATCTAATTGAACATTAACTTGCTAATTAGCATTACTGCTTCATTCTATTGGGTAATTGACTGCATATTTCTATCTTGAATGGCTTTTTTTGAAGATATAGTGAAATAAACTTTTATAATGAAATTATTAACTTATATAAGGTTTCATTATTTCAGCAATAAAAGTAGTAGGATGTGCTGTAAAAATTCTGTATTTGCTTTCCAGAGTTCTAAAGGCTATGGATAAGGCAAGTATACAAATCAATGACTAATAACTACAGAATTAAGGAACTTAAAATATTAAAGGGATTTGGGAATGAATACAGGATTTATATGTCCACATATGTTATGTATTTAGTGAAAAGATCTTCGTAATGAAAACGGTATCAGGAGTAGGAGAGGTGCTGACTTAATCTGTGGCATGTAAGTGTGATTGCTTGTCTTTGGAAACAAAAGCTTTCATTTGAATTCAGTAAAAGATACTGGATGAAATTCTGATCTGATACTTAAGTGCAAATTTGCAGTAATTTCACTGAAGGCTGAACTCAATCCTACACTAAACCAGCACTAAAAATTACATTATATTTATTTAGTCCATATTCTTTTAACCTGCAGTTCAGGTGAAGCCTCTTTCTCTGAAAGGAGGTACTGTGCGTTAAGCTCTTTGAGATGAACATTGGACATACTGGTAACTTTAGGCACTTCGAAGAGAAATTGCAGTGGTGAACAATTTTGAGTGCTTATTTTATGCAAAGGTTGAAATGCAATTTCTGAGCAGTGAAATACTGCAGTTTAAATTTCAGCTTTTTGTATGGGTAAAAGAGGTTTGAAAACAGTTAGTAATTATGTTTAGCAAGCATTTATCTTAAGTGCGTTAAAGACACAAACCAACCACATTACACATCAAATTATGGAAGGGAGAGGGGGAGGAACATCTCTAAGTGAATTTTTTTGGTGCAGGTTTTCTCATGATTTTGTCCTGAATTCGAGTATCTTACATTAATTCTATCAGTTAATGAATTACTGAAGGTTTAGAAGTGCCTGTACAGAGTAGAGACTGACAAAGGATTTCCTTTCTTCAAAGTGTAAATGAGGAAGTAGGAAGACAACATTGGATGAGTGTGGAAAGAAAAGTCGAAAAATTTGGAATAACTAGTGTTAAGGTAGATGGAGTTTATGACACAAAATGACAAATTCACTCTCATTGGCTTCTTTTTGACAATCAAAAGAAACACACCCGTGCCTTTTTACAGGTCTAATAGTGATTGATTCACCATTGGAAAAGAAGTTTGAGGCTGGAGGTAAAACATAACAGTTCAGGCACTTCACAAAGATTGTCTGACACACAGCCAAGGGAACAACAAAGTTAAGCTACCACACTGTTAGTCCCCTTTCTTTCTCTCTAACAGTGTTTGCACTGCACCCTTATTTGTCTGAAAATTAATTTCATGTATCCTCTACCAACCAGTGCAAGACATGTACAGAAGCACAGTGTGGTGTTTGAAATGAAATTATTTCATATTGGTGCTTCAAATCTAGATAGTTTTTTATTCATTTAAATACATTTGAATCAGTTTGTGCTATCATAGGTTAAAGGTGATACTTGAGAATGAGGAGCTTGATTCTGTTTATTTGTACTTTTTGAAAACATAGTAAATACTAAAGGGTATTAAAAAGGATGTCTTTCTATAATTTGTAATCTTCAAACTTCTGAATTACACAAGAAATGTGAATGATCACAATGACCCATGGCATGTTCCCTCTTCCCATTTTTGTTCAAGTAACTGCTCCTATTTGCAATTGTAATTCTCTTTTCACATCTTGCCCTGCATTTTCAAGGACCTGGTGCTGCAAAGAATGACCCTCAGACTGTTATTTATCACAAAACATTTACCAATGGTGGCATCTTTGTAACTTGATCAAATTCTAGCTCTGGTAATTTCATTTCACTTGCCTCAGGTATCTGTATAATTGCCTGGAATAATATTTTTCATGTCTCCTCTTATTGCCTGTTGAGCAGTGGCTGTATTGCACCCCAGCTGAAGAATGGGTTGCAGGGAGGATGAAGTGTTCCTGACATTTCTCGAAACAATCTGAAAGGTTATTAGTATCTCTAGGAATTTTTAGAATCCCATGTTCTGTTAATGCCTAAGAAATTATTATTCCAAGCTTAGCCTTCTTCCTAAGGGGTAGGGGGAGGAAATTCAGTCCTAACACTGGTGTATCCTAAGCACAGAAATTGCTTACCAGTTTGCACTGTAGCTTATTATTAGTGCTGTGTTTTCTGTACTCCTGTATGCTAGTATAGAAGGAAAAAATAAACTCCTTTTTCATATCTTTATGCCACATTGGAGAGAAATTATTTGGTTTTTTTCTTTGTATTCTTTGTATGGACAGCTGTTTTAAATTAGCCTGACCTTCAGTAGCCTTGTCATAAGAACTGCTATGGATTTGTTTTTATCATGTCATGAAATGGCTCTCAGTTTAAAACCCCACCCAAAGCCAGTCAACCAAAATATTTTCACTACTTCCCTGCCATGGCTGTGTTACAAGAGCCTGCATGGCAGTGATAGTGAACCTCTACTTTATGCAGTACTGGTTCTGTTTTGTTGGGTTTTTTTTCTTCAGGAAAGAAGGAAATTCTAAAAATATTAAACTGAATATTTTCAGGCTTGACCTTTGTGAGAGACTAATGACTCAATTATTTTCAGGCCAAGGATATTTTCTCCAGGATGGGACCTACCTGCAAAGTAGGAATTTGGATTTCTCAAAGAATACTGTGATAAAATGTGTTAAAGGTGAGAGATGTTAAACTCAGAACTGTTTGGTGAGTCTTCGAGACTTTATTTGAACTTTGTGTCCTTCTGGGACCACAAGCCCCCACGCACTTGGCAGAAGTTTGGATTGTTTGCTCTAACCATGTGAGTTTTTTATGTTTAATATGTGGTTTATATGGTAGCTGTGGTTCATGCAATTTTCTTGGACGAGACAAGAAGATGGAGCTTTCCCTTTTTGCTAGACAAGAAAGAAAAATGACATCTCATTGCTTGAAATTAAAAAGAGATGTAAGGCATCTGCATCAAGAGTCACAGGCATCTTTTTCAATCCAAAGTGCATGTAAGGAGCAGCAAGTGGGAGCTTTTAAATTCCACCCAGTGGTGCAGTCTCTTGAGATGCCATTCAGATATGCCAGAAGTATTCAGCATGCACTAAAACCTGTTCCAAGCTGTGCTGCCTTTCACGTAAGTGCAGTTGTCTGCACACTGTCCTAAAATCAACAGCTGTTTACTGAATGTTTTCTATAAACTTTGGCACCTGGTAGTTATTTCTGGCCCAGTTTCTGTGTCAGGAGTAGTATTACAGGAATGTAAGGAATGTCAGGAAGCCAAACAAATCTGATATACTGGTAAATGAACATGGTTTAAACTAGGCCTGGATTCTTCCTTGAAACTTCACTTTCCTTTTCAGCTTGGAAAAACCAAATTCAATTAAGAGTATTACCAAGGCCCTTGGTGAAAATGTAGATGTCTTGATGCTGGAATACATGTCAATCCAGAGAGAGCCAAGTGTATTTTGTTGCCAAGTTGCTAATTATTCACGAAAAAGATTAAAGCCGAGCATGGTTTTCCCAAATGATTTGATATTACACTCAGAATTAAAAATACATTATGTAAAATGCTGATGTGGTGGAAAGGATTTTTGTCAGTACAAGGCTACAAGGTTGTCATGGTATTTAGACTAATAAAATCTGGGACAACAGGTAGAATGGTTGCAAGAAAATGCACTGCAACAAAGCAGCTGATGTTATGATGTGTATCACCTGTGCTCCTTTGTAGGATGACCAATTTATTCCTCCCTTGGAATGGGAATTATTTGCATGTGTGGCCAGGGTCACTTGGCAGTTCTAGCCATGTAGCTGAGGTCACTTTGACTCATAGCTAGTTAATGTAATTTGAATTTTTCAGCCTGCAGTGCCAGAAAGTATTAATTATGATCAAACCTGACATTATGAGCAAAAGTTTTGGTTGAATATAATTTTAGGAAGACATCTGTGCCTTTTGGGCCTTGTTCCCAATTATGCAGGTTGTCTAGAAGATGTTGCTTTAAGCGTCCTAATAATATGGCTTTTCATCTGAATTTTACATATTATAACTTCCTTCTTTTATACAGAGAAAATTGATGTATCTTGAAGACATTATGTTTTCCTGGAAGCAGACATGATGTGCTGTAGTTGTAACATGTAACACTGTACCCTGTACTGATGTGACCCTGTCCTGAATACTGTGTGCAGTGTTGGGTGCCTCAGTACAATAAGCACATCAGACTCTCGGAATATGTCCAGAGATGGTTTTATGATGAGATACCATATTTCCTTAGTCTCTCTTCTGGGACTTATTAGGAGGCAGCTGTGAAGTTATTTGATGGAAATACTATTAAGCCTCAGCTGAACAGGAATATCAATACATTTAATGAAAAATGGTGGTGGTCAGAATCCTTGGATGTGGAGAAGAAAAGGCAGCTGGCTTCCTGTAAGTAAGGGTCATTTGATTTCTTGCTTTGTTTTATTTTTTTTCCCCCCTGTATTCTGCAGTCTGAGATATAGGGAGCAGATGGTAATAGGAACTGAGAGGCCAAGCAAGCCAGTGCTGAGGAAAATGAAAGCAATTGTCAAGCAGAGGCAGGTAAGATCTTCTCTAGGGACTGCAAAGTTCATAAATCTGTTATGCACCCTTTGTGAGTAAGGAATACAGGCCTTGCACAGATTTGACATTCATGGAACTGCTTTACCAGCTGTAACTAACTGCTGTGGCCCTTGATCCCTGCCCATTATTTTCAGCTATGGCTCTTGAGAAAAGAGCAAAGGTCCCTGATATTCTAAAAGAAAACTAGAAATAGAGCTCTGTGTGTGTGTTTCTGATTTTTTGCGTCCTTCCTAGTAAAAGGAGAAAAGTAGAAGAAATAAATTTATTGCTTATGCATTATTATGTAAGATGGTTTTACCAAAAATACTTAGGAATTATCTAGGGTGAAAGGAGGGTCATGCTTTTGTCAAAGTATTAACTATTACCCAGTCTGTGTCTCAGCCTATGCTTTTATTATCCCTGGACATTTTGAGACATTTTTCTGATAAACACCAGGAAATTAAGGAATTGTTTAAGTTGTTGTAATGGTTAAACATGAATCACATATTATGCTGGTTGACTAGAGCTTTTAGCTCTCCTTTATGGTTGAAGCAGGACTGCATGATAGCTGCTAGGGGAGGCTGTGCTGCAGCCTCCAGCTGCCTGGGAGCCTACAACTGGTGCACGCCCCAGGTTCTGGGCTTGTCTGTTAGATATTCACAAGCAATCTGGGCCATGTGCTCCATTTGAGCTTAGAATCATCTATTCGTGATGAGTGCAATGGAAACCTGGTCCCAGGTAATACTTGGGAAGAAGAAGAGGTATTTCAATCCCATCTGTTTAAGAACTCTTCCATACTTTGCCCTCTTTCCTAGAGAACAAAGTACTAATGTTCGCTTCTCTTCTCCTAAGAACTTGATTGCCATTGACAACTCCCAGCATTTAGAAGAAGGAGGAAGTTGTTAAAGGCACAGGGATTGCAATTCAGGCTTCCCACTATTTTTCTTTTTAAGTCAAAAAATCCCCACATTTCTTGACTCTTATAATTTTCTCAATCCCTCTGAGCATAATGTCACCTTTCTTTTGAAAAAAAAAAAGAAATATTTTTTATTTTGAGAGATCAAACAAAGTATCATGACTTTTCTAGTTTCAGGGCTCTATGCTGTCACTTGTCTGGTCCATCTGCTGTTGTTTCTCTGGGATCGGTTTTCTGCCCATCTATGACTTCATTCCATCATTTGTGTGCCTGGCTCTGATCAGGCTTGTTTCCTATTAATTTGTTCTGAATCTGTTTGCTATTCCTAGTAGCAATCACTGGATGCTTCTCTTTCCATGTTTTTTCTGCTTGGTGCCTTTGATTAGTGTTCATCTTTTCTGCTTCAGACTGTAGATGGTGGCTGGGGAAGGACAGGAATAAGTTAGTTTTCATTCAGACAGAATAAACAGCAATGGCTTATATTGACACAGAGCTCGCTTCAGGTGACTTCTTGCAACCTGGTTTCACACTGGTGATTTCTCTTGACACTGACACTGCTCAGTTCATGGTTTTTTGCTTTAAGAAAGGCTGCTACTCTGCTAGTAAGAGTCCTTTCCCCACTGCTTTCTAAGATAAATTTTCCCTGCTTTTATTTCTAGGTAAAACCATAAGGACTGAAAAGGGCTCAGCATCACCACTTATTTCAGCTGAAGCTTTGAGTGTTCAGCAAGGCCTGTCGTGTTTATTTCTCTGTTTGAAAATGAGCAAGCTATCAGAATAAGTTAATGTAGGATGGGAGTCATGGAATCTTCACTGAGCTCTTCACTACTTTCTCAGGAGCCACTAACTGGCAGGCTAGTGTATCCAGAAAAAAAATGCCCCAGTTCTAAGTTCACCAAATGAAGCAGGGCCATTTTGCCCCCTCTCCAAACCTAGAATTGCATATCTCTATACCTCTTTAAAGTGGCTTAATCTAAACTAGTTAAAGCATTATGCTGAAATAGACTTGATTTTGCTTTGTTTCCTTAAAATCATGTTATCATCCTCTTGACCATATTACTCATATATCACTGGTACTTGATTTATTGTTGACCAAACCAGCAGGATGATTTCAGTGTTTCAGGCAAACTACTGAAATCTCTAATGGTTGGTTAGAAGTTGAAAAAACAGTGAAAAAGGAAATAGAAAATACACTCCGTTAAATGTTTTTGTCCCATATTTCTTGACTTCAGAAGATGTGCCTTCTATGGACAGTGAGTAGTTCCTTATGAAGATGTTTTCATTTACTTGCCAAGATTCTGGATTTTTAATGAGGTAGCTAGGAGTAAGTTTTGTGCGTTGATTGACTTCTCTTCATAAAGCATAAAAATACAGAAAATACAGTTCTCCAGAAAATCACTGTACTGTTGTAAATCCAGAAGCACCAGCTGTTGGTTTGGTTTTGCTTCAGGCTGAGTTTGAAATTGCTTGATGCATTAGCAGTGTACTTGCTTACCCTTACAGGGTTGGATCCAGTTAAATGTAGTTAGTTTCATTTTGAAAATCTTACATTTGTGGTGCTTGGTTTGTAGAGGGTATTGGTACCCCTGTAGCATTTGTTTTTCTTGAGCTTCAGTATATGCTCCAAGCCACAACTTAATGTAACTCTTGGCTTAAGGATTAGATTTGCTGCTGTGAAGGGCTTTTCCTCCAGCTTGCTTGGTCCCTGAAGCAGAAAAGTGTTCAGCATTTAACTATTCCTTGTGTATGAGGTGTGTAGAATTGACCATTTTGACTCCTACATGCCTCCTACCAACTGATGACATATTGGTCATCACTTTGCCAATTTTCTCCAGTGTCTTACAGAGAAAAATATAATGATAAAAGGATTTTTGCAAACTTATGTCCACTCAAAGTGAACAGAGCATATATGAAGCAAACCTCTAGTGTCTTTGCCCCCTTCCTGATAATATTATGTGGAATTGGTATTCCCTGTGGGTGCAGTTATATAGGCTTTTGTCTGCAGAAGCAGGCATGCTGATAGTTTTTGTAAAAATAATTTCAGTATCAGTCCAAGATAAAACTAGTAATAAAAACCTCTTTTCCTTCTGAAAGTCAGTGTGGACCAAATCAATTTTATTATTATCTTGTCTGCCATGTATGAGAGTCCTGGTGGATATGTTCTCAGCTTCTGCTTTATTATCAAATTATGCACAGGGAAAGTAAAACTATAAAAAAATTTAAAGGTAAGAGCCTATTGCAATCTCCAGGAGCTATAAGAAAATGATAAGAACTGGGGCATGAATATGTAGAAGAATTTTATCATGTCTGCTTAATCTCTCTATCCCACAGCACAGAGCCCTTAATTTTTCTTCCACTTGAGAACAGTAGATTAATGTCCTGAGTAGGAGAACTGAGAAGGAAAAGAAGAGAAAATGGAGTGAATTTCCATGGAAAATACAACCTGTTTCATGCTTGTTTTTCTTTAGCTCCGTGCTCCCCAGTGCCGTCGTCCTAGCTCCCGAGCCCTGCAGGTGGCAATCTTGTGCTGTCTGGGAGAAGCAATTCCCAGCCGCTCCCAACTGCAGCTGGGAGCCTGGGGGTTAAGGGCGAGAGAGAGGGGATGGGAGCAGATGAAAAGAGAATTTTTTTTCCACTTCTTTTCTTCATCTTTTAAGTCTTGCATCCCTCAATATTTCCTCACAACTGCTTAATCCCCAGGATTTAGTGCACCAATTAGCTGGCGAGGAGGGGAGGCAGTGGCAGTGCGGCAGCCAGAGCAGCGCTGCTGGCTGAGCACAGGGAAGCAAAGCTGCAGCAAGGATGCTCTCTCTGCTCCTGCCTCAGCACCCAAACCCTCCCTCCTGTAGGTTTTCAGGGCTCGAGTGGTATCACTAAAGGAGTCTTAACTTTGTTTTCCCTTATGTAGCATGACCCCGATGTTCACTAAGTTTGAAAAACAAACAACTTCCTTTAACCTCTGTCAAGCGGATATTGTTCCATGGAAGGATGGCTGAGAAGCATGCGGCCCATTCCATTTCTAGGGTTTGGTGATTATTCATCTTTCAACCGTTATCAGCAGGACCTAGAAGAGTAAAGGTCCGAAATTTAGAATACGCTTTGGAAAATGTAATCATTTTCTGGATGAAGATGAGGAAAGAAAAAACCTTTCAGTGACCAGTATTTAAGAGAAACAGGACTAAAATGACATTTTAACACTGTATGTGCAAGTAGTTTCCTGCCTATCTTCTTTTACAATAAAATAGACTTTGCTGGCTTTTATGTACTACTGAAATTATGTAAGTAATTATAGATAGATCGATCGATCTATCTCAGGGTTACACTAGGATTAAAATCTTAGCAGCTATGATTAGATTTAGATTCCCTGACTCTAAAACTTCATATCCATGGATAGTCTTTTTTTTCCAATCTCTTTGGGGGATGAGGAGGCTGGACAGACCTCCAAAATCTCTCTTAGACACAGCTCTGCAAAATATATATTTACTTGATGTTGCATATTTCAGCAGAAGACTCAAATACACCAGGGAAATTTGGGCGAGAAAACCTGTGACTGGGAACTGCAGAACAGTAACTCCATTCAGTTCATTACAGGGAATGCAATTTATGTGGGTGCAGGAAAGTGAGTGAATTCAGAGCTCAGAATAGGGATTGCAGTCCTGTCTGGATGTAAATCATGCAGCAAAATATCATCATCCCCACTCTCTCTTGTATCAGTATATCACTTAAAGAATTCCAAAACCTGAAGGGTGTAAGCATGGGCCTGACTTAATTTTGAGATAAAATGGGGATGCAATTTTCAAAAGAAATTAACATCTAATCATCTGGCTGCTTGCGCCCTTAATCTTTAGTTGATCTAGGCATGCAAAGGGAATCTGACAGTATAAACCTGCAGTGGTTTAAGCCAGTTGTAATTTTGTGTGGTTGTAGGTACACTTTCCCTGCCGTGCATCTGACCCTAAGGTGAGCTGGCTTAACTGATCTAGGCCAGCCTAAGGGTTTCTCACTAGCAATTAGTTTTCAGCCGATTGGCTCCTGGAGCTATTGGTTTCCAAGTCACACAAATGTCACTTCTCTCGAGAAGGGAGAGTGGAGTGGTTTTGTTGAATGGGCCATTATGACAATACACCTTAGGCTTTGCTCTCATGCATCAGAGCAACACAATTGATAACCTGTGGTCACTTTCTTCTAAACCTACAGATAACCCCTTGAATGAGAGTATGGAAAGAACTGATGCAATAACAAAGATCTGCAGAGTAGTGAACTCTGAGTCAGAGAGGCTGGTGCTCTGGGAAGAAGGAAAGAAAGATGCATGATGCAGTATTTTTATTGTTTAGCATTTCCCTCAGGCTGGCATTATTTGTTCCTGCGTTGTTGTTTTTTTTTTTTTTTCTTGACTGGACACAGATTCAGATCTAACCCTAATCTGGCCTTTAGTGGCAGCTCTCCACATGAAGAGAAATCAGACCTGCTTTTAAAGCTCCATGGAAGATGGAGGCAGGAGGCTTTTCTTACCCTAAGGCGGACAGAAGTGTTGCTGACTAAAAGCTTTTTGGAAGCTATGCAATGAATTATCCCAATGCACAGCTCAATTGAAGGGAAAAAGATCTAACAAGCCCGAGTAGGTAATTTTTCATTAAAGTGTTAGTGAAGCTTGACATTCTTAATCTTGCTCTTTTTCCACAACAGAATTCTGCTTCCAGCATAAAATATGTTCTAGAGGAGGGCTCAACGGGCAAGTCCAAATAAACCTGTTCAAGAAACTTGTTTTTCTAGAAGACCTCTTCAATCATTCTATATGGATTTGGTTTTCCCTTCTTGGGAAATGAGCAAAAGAAATGATTGAGAAGTGGTGAGGCTTTACTTTGTGTGCTACAGCAGGTAGTTTGTGCTATGCTGAGCAACTTAAAGCTGAAACAGTTCTTAATTGAGTTCTTCTTAATAGCTGTTTTTTACTAAATAGTTTGGTTTTTTTCCTTTCTTATGAAATGTTTCTGTCTCTTTTAAAAAGACACTCCATACAGGAATGCTTCCACCAGAACATATGGATGACTTCTTTAGTTGATTCTGTCAATTCATATCTTTGAATTATGAAAACAGAATTCTGCCTTGTTACTGAATAACCACAGAGAAAAATGTACTTTTTAGTGTGTGGATTAGTACTACCTTTATCATTGTGGGGCTGGAATGTCTAGCAAAACACACATGGAACAGTCTTCACACAGATCTCTGAGAAGGAAGTACTGTTACACCTTTTAGCCTGGGAAACTACAGCACCCCTCCATGTTTGTAGTCCAAGCGCATCGATGCCCAGCATTGAAATGGCATTTTATACTTCTCCCACAGTCATGCAAAGAATGGCACTAAATCTGAGCTAAAGGAAAATTATAGTCTGGATCAAACAAAGGGCAATGAACTAAGCAAATTTCAGGCAACTGTCCATGAACTGGAAATTAAAATTTCAGTTCTGAGACCTATTTGAAACTAGTTAACCTCTGTAATTCACAGTGCTTTGCCTTGTTGGAGAGATGCTATGGTACTTGCTTTTCTTAAAAAGGAGAGGTTTCTGTGTTTGTGGACTGAAGGGTGGTTTCCTGTGTCTGAATGCTGCTGTAGCACTGGTGAGCGGAAGGCAGAGATGGTTTTGCTGTAGTGCAGATTGCTGCTCTCAGATGCAGACTTTGATTTTTGCTCAATGCCAGTCACCTGTAAATGAAACTGCCAACACTGCAGGAAAGAAAGGAATCAAGGTCCGAATAGAAACAATGCAAATCTTACTGGCCTGGGGAGACCAAGATTTGTGCTCAGCCCTTCAGCTTTTAAATAAATCCAGAGCTGTGAGTGACAGAAGCCAGTACCATTTTTGCTCTACTCATCCTCTCATAGAGAAGAGTTGATTATAACTCCCCTAACCATTGGAAACATGAGTCCTTCTGTGGCCACAAAAGTGGCTCAGGATTAAAAGGGCGACTGGGCTTTGGGCTGGTTTGTGAGAGGTCAGAGAGCAGAACTGACAGCTGCTGGGGCGGTCGGTATGCCTGCTGAGGGAGCTGGAAGAAGGTGTACAAAAAATTCTTCTTGCTTCTGTTTGAAGCACCTTTAAAACTTAAGCTGCTATGAAAAAATATGATGGAGATATCTTTTTTCCCCCACTTAATGCTACGTGGTAAATTTGTGTGTTAAGGCCTAACTCAATGTAAATATTTATCAGTGTTTTCTTTGTAAATGGATGTGTAGGTATTAAAAAACGTTTTCTGATTCCTGGTGATAACACTTGAGCATGGCAGCTCTCAGGAAGGTGTATCTTCCTTTTAGTAGGGGGGAAAAAAAAAGCCATGTAGTCTCGTAAGTGATGGAATGTGGCTGTAATGACCAGTTAATGAGAACCATTATGGCTCATTTATGCAATCTACTAGTTCTTATAAAATACTTCCTAAGTGTCTGGGCACTTTAGGTCACAAATATAAAATGACAGTGCAGGTTTTTTTAAAATAATTATTGGGAAAATGGTGATTTTAATAAAAACTGCTGTCTGATTTTTCAGAGATGCTGTAAAGAAAAGGACTTTTAATGGGTCTTTTAAAGTAGATATTTAACTTTCTCTGACCTATTCTGGTTTTCATCTTTGGAGACTGTGCTGTCTTAGATGTAAAAAATTGTTTTAGCTGCAGCTGGTAGGAAATAAACATTTTACTAATGTGATTTACTTCATGAATTATCTATACAGATGATATTCCTACAGCTGAACTTCTGGAAGAATTTGCTTTTTTGATAGTTTCTAAATGCTGCAACTATTCCTACTTAGACTGTCAAGTTGTATCTTCTACTTTCCCTGAATTCTAGCTCCGTAATGCAGTCTGCATTTTCTGGGATGTGTGGTTGCTTGGTCTGTTTGATGGAAGTGATTAACACGTGCTAACATAACCATCTTGTGAGATTATTTGGTTTTGTCTTGTAAACCCGTTGATTTATCTTCCTTGTGTTATCATTTCTGTCTTGTGACATTGCTGATTGTTTTCTGGGAGTTAATACCCATTTTTCAGCTTTTCAACAGCCTTTGCAATGCAAAATTCTTCTGTATTGTTCTTTACAAGCAGCTCCTGCAGAGTTCTGTAAATCATATTACCCTGTTGCAGTTCTCCTGTATTGCTGTGGGTTCAGGTTGCACAGCTGTTCACATGTTAAAAGCAACTAAGAAACTTTGTGGGAGTCTTTGTTCCAGATGTCTATTCTAATTTTGCACAGCAAAGAAAACCTCAGGTGCTATATTTTTCATTCTGTGTTTAGCTCCTGTATCTTCATCTTTTTGTTAGATGGCTCTAGGAAACTGTATATGATGATTGTACCTTCTTATTCTGCTTCCCCTCCCTAAGTTTTGGCCAGTTCAACAAATAAGACTTTAAGTTAAGTGTAACCACCTGAATGCAGCCTTAACTTGCAAGCTCTGTAATTTTCTTGCCTTAAGTATTTTTAAGTTTGAATTGAAGTTCAGATCATGTCTCAGTGACTAAAGGAAGGAAAAAAAAAAAAAGGAGACTGAAGGAAAGGAGGTTAGGCTTGCGGCAAGCCTTTTTTTAGGACTCAAAGAACTTTTACCTCATGTGCTCTGTGTGACTGGGCAACTTTCTAGGCTTGAGTTCTAAGTTCACTTGAAAGTACATGCTGAGGTTAACAAAATGCATTTCTTTTTCATTTTTATATAATTGTGGATGCTTTTTTTCTTTCTCCGTGGCATTTAGAGACTAGGTCATTGGGGCCTTTTGAAGAACTTGTCTAAAGTTTTGCAATCTGAAGTTCCTTGACCCTGGCAATGCCCTCCCTCTGGTGTTCTGCTGTGGGGTGTAACAGTCACACCTTTGGTCAGTTGTCTGTGTTTATTGTGAGGTGCTGAAGGCAGGCTGAGGCTTTTTCTTCATTTTGGGCAAAGACTGGACTTGATCGTGGAGTTATTTTCAACCTTTAGTGATTCTCTGATATGCAGACTCCTTGTTGATTAAATCTTATTCCTATTTTGGTTTAGAATTTGTCAAAAATGACAGCTTTATTAGCAGATTGGTAGAAGGTTCAATTTGTTGCTGTTCGTCAGGTGAGAGAAAAAACATATATCTTATCTGCAAAGGACTAGAGGGTTATCTCCCTTGCATGGTGTGTCTTAAACATACTTATTGCAGACGGCCAACAAGAAGTCATGAAACATGTCACCTGAAGTGGAGTGGTTTGGGGGAAATAAGATGTGAAATCTGGTGTCTTTTGGGAAGCACTGCCAAAAGATGAGGAGAGCGAAAAGCATTGCTAATTGCTGAAAATGATCAACACCTTTTTCATGTCCAAAACAATGTAGGTGAAGATGATTAGACTCAATTAACTTTAATTTTGTAATAAGCTTGATGAAAGCTCAAGACTTTTCTTCTAGGTTTTTTTTTCCCCCTTCCTAATTAGGCTCTTGATAAAGATTAGGAAATATTGCTTGGTGTTTTCCTTAATAGTGTTTCTTTAAAAGATATCAGGTCTTCATAAATGTCAAAATGATTTGACATGATTGGGCAAAGAGCTGGACTCTTCCCTAGAGGTCTTGGTAGAAGCAGAGATGCTGCAGGTTCTGGTTGAAGTGTTTTGGCACACGTGCAGACACAGCAACTCAGGGAATTTATTATAAAGTAATCCCAAACCCAAGTCTATGCTTGGTTCTGTGCTTGCAGTAGGGGAAATCTGTTTTAAATCACTAGGGCAGCATCTGGTTCGGGCCTGAGTAACAGAAAACTTGAATATCTGTGATCTTTCATTTGTCCAAAAGCAGGCAAGGAAAAGATGGTCAGTAGCAACTTAGAGAATATTAGCTTTGAGTTGGATTGTACTGATTTCTGTGGCGCTCAGAGAGGAGGTTATTTGTGTGTGGAGTGACCGACCAGAGTTACACTTGTGCCCAGCTTCTTTAAAAACCTCTTTTTTTTTTTAATTGCCTGTTTTATGAATTCAGTCTCACCTTTTGAAAGGTTACAGCCTGGTATTTGATCAAGGATCTATTCTCTCTGGAGAGAGAATTAAATTGATTGACCTATAATGCACCTAATGATTAGCTTTGAGAATATGTTGATGATGAGAAGATTACGCTCGTGTAGCGATTGAGGCACGGACCCAGACCAGCAGGGAATCTGAATCATTTATTTAAAGAAATGAGCTGGTTTTATACACTTTTCCAAGGCACAGTATTTCCTTATATGGTAATTCTCACTACGTGACCTATCCCGTGTTGCCACATCAGCAACACACTTTCTGAATGTCCTTCTATGGGGCGATCACGTGCTGTTCACCCGTCTGTCAGCTCCCAGCAGGCTCCTCTCTGTAGGGGGTCTGCCGTGTGACACCTCCTCCCGCCAGGGTCCAGTGGAGGAGCTCCTTTGTCCTGCCATGTGCTCCTTTGTCCTGCCATGTGCTCCTTTGTCCTTGCCATGTGCTCCTTTGTGCTTTCATGTGCTGCTTTGTGCTGCCACGCGCTTCTCTGTGCTGCCATGTGCTCCTTTGTGCTGCCATGTGCCTCTGCAGGCACGTCCCAAAGCCCAATTCTATCTTATCTCTTCTCACAAGCTCGCACTGACAGACACTGTCAAAACACCAGTTACATGGAATTGGTCTGTGTAGGTAAATCCAGGAGGTCTGCCATGCCCAGCCAGTGCCCAGGGAACTTCTGATAGTGGTTGCCCTTGGTCTTCATGGGTTTCCAAATGCAGCTGATAATGCTCTGCCAGGTTAGGGGGGAATGGGGGGAATTGCTGAAGCAGGATGCGCTCATGCCCCATCTCCTCTAATTACATCCCTCTGTCTCCACACCATAGTCCATGATGCTCAAGCTATTTATGAATACAGTCCCACACCAGGACACACCTAGTGCATGTGCTGCTTCCCAGGGTGAAGGTGTTACTGGATGATAAAACATTGTCTGACGGACTGTACAAACTAAACACTAATGACGACTGAAGTTACTCTTACCTTGAAAATGTTGAACAATTTTTTTTCCCTGAAGAAAGATACAGGTAACTGAAGGAATTTGACATGCCCAAGTTAAGGTTTTATTTTTGACCTAAATTAATAGAGGCTAAGTATAGTGATTTCAGGCTCCAGTAATTAATTGCTTATACATAAAGGAAGAAGAGTGTCAACTCTTCTCTTGGATCGGCATAGGATCAGTTTGGTCAATCACTGGCAGTCTCTGGAGGAGACAGCAAATGTATTAACTGATACTTCACTCAGTCTTCAATATTTAGTAACACCTTTTCCCAAATCCTCTATTCTTAGAATGCGATGACAGATAAAGCAATAGCTTAAATTATTTAAAAAATTTCTTTAAAAATTTATCTCTGACAGCATTGTTGATAAGGCATCAGGGACAAGTTGTTCTATAAATGATCTGCATAAGAAACCGGTATATAGTTTTTTGTTGCCAGTTTGGTACTCTGAGGAAGTTTACACCTCTGACAGCTGAACTCTGGATTAATTCCAGGATAACCTGCAACGATTAACTATATTCCCTCTATAAATAGGGAAGATGGACATTTGAAGACGTGTCTCCTTATACTCTTAGTAGGAAGAATGTTATAGTAATTGATAAATCAAATTATCAGTTTCAGGGCTACCAAGCTAATTATGAGCCCTGAATAATTCAGATGTTTAGAGTATGTGAAATCTGTTTTGAGACTGGTTGTCAAGGTTTGACGCCGGTTAAGTGCCAGGCACCACGAAAAACTATTCACTTATTTTCCTCTGCTATAGCTGAGTAGAGGAGGGGAACTTAAAACTTCATTTTCATAGGTTGAAATAAGGATTATTGAGGAAAAAGGAAAAACTTCAAGGCAAAACAGGTTCAAAACTTAAAGAGTTTTGAACTTAAGGAAAATTTATTATTGACAGAATTAAAAGTAAATAGGATGATAAGAACCAAAGCAAACTTTCAGAACACCTTTCTTTTCCAGTCCCTCTCACTCTTTTTACTAACTGCACAAGGAGACAAACATGGGGTTTTGGTCAGTATTTCACTTCTTAAGAGTCTTTCTTTATGTTTAAGGAAAAGAGTTTCTTTTGCTGTGCCGTGGGATCCTTCCCACAGGAGAGAGTTCTCTGCGAACTTTTCTAGCATGGTTTCAATCTTCACAAGCAACAGCCCACCCGAATCTGCTGCAATGTGGAAATCCCTCCCACGGGTCATACAGTCTTCCCACAGCTGCCAGAGTGGGCCATAAGACTTTATGGGGTCTAGTCTTTTAAGGATGAGCTATTCCAGCCTGGAAGCAAAGACTCTCTTCTTCAATCTTTAAAAGTCTCTCAGCATCTGTGCACTCCGGTGTGAGCACTCCTCTTCAAGGGCTGCGTGTGGATCTCTGCACCCCCCCATGCACCTCATGAATGGTAGGGAAGCAGTCCTCACCACAGCTTGCAGGAGAATCTCAACTCCAGTGTTTGGAGCGCCTCCGCCCTCTCCCTCCCCCTACTGACTTCAGTGCTGCCATGTTGGTTTTCCTTGTGTGACCTTACTTTTCCTTTTCTCTGACTTGGAAGAAAGTTGGTGTCTGCAAGTTGCAGTTGATCTCATCCAGGCTCCAAATTGGGGAAATACTCTCCATGTCTCTTGCTGCTGGCTGTATGGTGTTTTTCTCGGTTCCGTGTGAGCCGTGCTAGCCTCAGGGGGCCCGCTGGCACTGCGTGGGCCGTGGCTTCAGGAGGGTTCCGGCCACGCGGCTGCTCACGGCATCGGGGTGGCCCTTCCCCCACTTCCCCGGTGGCATGGCCCCAGCCGCCATGCCAGGAAGGGCCTGGTGGCCCTCTCTGGGAAGGAGCCTGAGGGCCCCCTCCCCAGCCCTTGCAGGGAAGTGGGAAAAGGGACTTTTCATGGTTTCTCCTTTCTTAAATATGTTATCACAGAGGCGTTTCCAGCCCATCCAATTGGCCTAGCAACCCGCCCATTGCCAGAGCCCCCAGCCATTGGTTCTGTGCTGGACACAGAGGCCTCAAACAGCTCTTCTTTTTTTTTTTTTCCCCTCTGCCTCCACACACCAGGTTTTTGTTAAACCAGCACACAGGTCTACAGGGAAGGTGATACTTCTCTACTTCTTATTACATAAGCTTGCCATAATGGTCTTTTTCAGAAGTACTACACCAAGTATTAGTGCTTTTCCACCACACAAGTACAAGTAGGATTTTGTTGTGATTTAAATATTATTATTGCAGCACAGAGAGCCCTTTTGTTTAATGTTAATAGAAATTTAATCTCATCGTCTCTAACAAGAGGTAGGTGGGGAAGGCAGGAAATAGACATTGGCACAGAGAAGGTAGCCACAGAGAAGGTTTCTTCAAAACTAAAAAGTAGTAATGGAATTAAGACTAGAGGAAATACTAAAAACATTCTGAGAAATACCAGTGTCTTGGGGTTACTTTATGATATGTATCCCATATTGCTGCCCTATGCCCAGGAATTAATTTTGTGCCTTTCTATGCCTTTAAACTGAGCCTGAGAGGGGGGAGGAAAACCTGAGCAAAACTTCTTTAAAGCAGTTTTCAGCTTGTTCAAGGTCACACAGAGACAGAGACTTTTTCAGCTGCGGCAGGGGAGCGAGGAAGCACCCGGCTTGCTGCTTTCCAGTCAGCTTTTGGCCAGTTTTTCAGCTTCTTTTTTTCTCCGGAGAGAGACTGAGAGTTGAACTTATTTTCTTCCCTAGAATTTCAGATTTTCTACCTTTTCTGCTGGACTGCTTCAATATCAGAACACATCAGGAGGACTTTCCACTGAGCACAGAGGGCCTGGCCCTGGGCCAAACCCCAGCTCCAAGGAGACCAAAGGGAGGACTCTAACACTTTCCCAGGTTTTTTCTACACAGCGAGGCATTTTATTATTTAGCATTATTATCCTTTTCCCGTGTGTTTGTTAAATAAATAGTTTTTATCTTTTTCACTTTCCTTCGAGGAAAATTTATTTTCCCCGAACTTGGTGGGGGAAGGGTGGTTTGTAACCTGCCTTCTCTCAGAGGATATATTTCTAAATTTGGCCAAACCAGCACAACCAATCTGTGAGTTTTTGGTTTCATTGATTCCACATTTGTAAGCCCCAGGATTTTGGGATGGGAAAAAGGAGTGATCCTTGTATTCTTTCAACTTTCTTCCATAATTTAAATAAAATTTCCGTCTTTTCAAGATAAAATCTCTCTCTCCCTGCAATTCTCTCTGAGTATCAAATAAAAAGTTTATTGAAAGTATGACGAGTGGAAGACAGTGTGGGTTTTTTCTCTTCCTTCTTCCTTCTCCAGTCAAAGGTATTTGAGTCCCCAAATTACAAGGTATTTAAGTTTCATCTAATTTTCTGCCAGAAAATTCCTTACTAGCTTTGCTCAAAACTGGGAATAGGATTCACAAATGGCTTATACTTGGCCTTGTGCTTGTTCATTGTTCTTGGTGACAGTAATCATTCACCTCATGCATTGAGGCACATATATATTGATTTAAAATGGATTTATGAGGGACACCGCATGCATGGGAATATTTTAATATGTATGGTGACACTGGCATATGAAAAATAGTATGAAAACAGCTGTAAATAATATCCAGCTTAGAGTATTTTTGTTGCATTCAAAAATATCAAGAGAGCAGGGACAGCATGGATACAATGGGACAGTGCAATACTTTCAGTGAGCTTGCATGTTTCCAGTGGTACAGTTACCATAGTGAAACTTCCCTATGTAATTTTGTTAGGGGAAAACAACTATTTAAATGTAGCTTTAATTAAGGTTAGTTAGACATGAAACCATTGATCAATCAAACAGTAGCAGACTGTGTAAATCAGTTGTGAAGAGGGGGAATATTCATTGGTATCCAAATTCTGATCATAACTACTAGATCTCTAAGAATCTCTATTATTATGATGCATATATTGGAGTTTCTATCTTTTTTTTTTTTTTTAAAGTGAGTGAAATCCTTCTGTTCTGTGTGTGCACAGTCATGTAGTAGCCTGTCTGAGGAGCTTTGGGACATGCTGCAGAATTTTATTCCCATAAATGCTTTTGAAGTTGGAGTCTTTGAAGGAACTCTAAAAGGAAAAAAACCAACAACAATGGATACGTGAGCTGTATTTGGGATCGGGGAGGGAGGGAGACGTATGTTCATAATCATCTGGTTTGTAATGGTCTAGCAGAATTATTGTCATCTTGAATTGAATTATTTTAAGTGATGTGGGAATTAGTTCTTTAACACATAGAGTATTTATACAAAGCTGATAAGAGAGAACGTTGCAACTCTAATATAGTATTGTGATCAAATTCTAAATTAGTAATTTGAGTGACTTGCATTAAAGTTAGATGCAACAACCAGTTCAGTTAAAAGTAGGTAGAAATTTAGAGGTGTAACTTCTTGCTTCCTACTGATACACCTGATCTTGTTTGAAAATCTAGCCATACTGAATGATGAATGATGCTGAAAGTTCTAGGAAGCATCAAAGATGTGGGATTTGGTGAAGTCCATGAAATGTTATTTGCAGGAAGAAAGTAATTTCTCTCCCTTTTCCCTCATATTAAACTGGGAAAAGAAGCCTTTGCTGTGCTTGGGAACAGTGGTATGTCTTGATGAATGAGGGCCTCCTTGTTTACAGCAAGAAAAACCTGATCATTTTGCACTGAAATGCTCTGTTTCCCTTCCCACTGTTAATACATGTTTAGTGAGATTTTCTTCTCCTGTGACTCTGTTTAAGCAACTAAATATGTTAAAGCTATTTTTTTCTTTGTTTGTTGTTTTTTTTTTGTTTTGTTTGGGTTTTTTTTGTTTTGGTTTTTGGAGTTTTTTTGGGGTTTTTTTACTGGTCTGAGTTGTTTCTTGACTCATCTGATTGACCTAGATTATTGTTCAGTTTGATATTTTTCTTTCACTTTCTATTTTATGAAGGCAGGATTTTCTTCAAGGCCAAGTGCCCTTTAGGTCTTTTAGCTGATGTAGAACTGGGTGGAACAGCCAATTTTGGATGTTATGTTTATTTCCTCTAATGTGAGCTGTAATTGGAATGATTGAGGTTGATAGATCAGTTTGTGGCCAAATAAATACATTTTTCCTTTAAAATGTAGGGAGCAAGAATAGCCCTTTATCCTTTTGAAAGATTAAAAGCTTCCTTAATGACACTGTAGCTTTGATCTATTTAGTTAGTTAGTTAGTTATTTTAAATGTGGTGTTTCTCACTTTACTGGGGAGGAAAAAAAGCCAGAATTGAAGATGCAATCAATTCAAAAACATTGCTTTTTATCCTCCTATATTAAATTATTTTAGATTATCTGGTGCTTTACGTTTTGAAACATGTTAATTCCGACGATGTGGAAATGGCATTTGCAATTTAGCTGCTCATTGATTGACTGTTGCTGAAACAAGCTTTCCTTTTCTTATCAGAAGAGGGTCTAGTAAAAAGATAAAAAGACAAAATTAATTATGAAGAAAATAATTTTCAAACATTATTGAATGGAGGTAAATTCTGCTTTCAGGAGGCAAGGAAAACAAAAGGGAAAGACACCTCTTTCCTTATGGCATGAATCATGATAGAAAATGCCACTGTAAATGGCCAGGGTTTATATGTCATGATACTCTGGCAAAACCAATCTCAGGTAGACCTCTGGAATACTAGCTTGAACTATAAACTAAGTATCACACTTTAAAATATTATTCTATAGCTGCTTTCCCTATTCCTCAGACATACAGGTAATCTGGGAGTCTAATAGCTCTCTCAGTTGGGTGTCATACCTGAACACTTATGATTTCATCTTTCAAATTATCTTTCAACTAAGGAGAGAATGTTGGCTACTGCGTCATTCTGGGATTTTAGACAGTAATCTGATGGCCTGACTTAATGGTTTTGGGTACAGAGTGACTTTGTTCTGACTGGGTTCACAGTAAATGACTGAATGTTTTTCACTCTAGCTTCATAAAGTTTTGTGTATTTGTAGCCTGGCTGTGGAAATACCTCCATAGCAAGCACAGAGAGGTTGGTTGCTCTGTGTTTTCATTAGCATAGCAAGGATCTGTCATTGTTCACAGAAATCATATGGAGAAATAACCAGAAAAGAAATGTGCTCTTGTAATCATACATCCACCTCCTCTACAGGTATCATTCCAGAAATGGGGTTTAGGTCTTGATTCAGCAAGAGCTTAATTTTGTATAAGTATTCAAAGTAGGAAACCGGTGACATCCAAACCAACTCTTAGGACTATGATGCTTGTGTGACTGTGGCATTACTAAAGGTCTTCATTTCTAAGTTCTCTGGGTAGGAATCTTTGCAAAGATGTCTGTGGGAGTACCCTGCTGTATGATACTACAGCAGTAGTAATGTCAAAGATTCTCCATGGGCTCAGAGTCAGAGCAGAGATTTCTTTGGCCAATTACTCTGAGCTGATGATAGCCAGGGACTGTTAGATGGTGTTGAAGAGAAAAGGGGAACAGAAGTGCTAATTTTCTCCTGCAGATAATCCATGTTAGAAGTGGACTTAATCAAAGCATTATTTCTTTAATGAAATTCTCATATAACATGCAGGACACTTGATATAATTTATCTAAATTAGTTACTCTCTGCTGCTAAAAGCAAGTAGTATGACAAATCATTTGTTCTGCCTATTCATCCTTTCTTTATCAGACCTTTTCCTACTCTGATGCAACATAAGGAGCAGAAGCAGCCTTTTTCATGGTGCCGAGTGGATTAATTTGCATTGATCCCAGGCTAACAGATGAATTATTTCACCCAAGACAGCACTCAGTAGTTTTAATAACATAATATTTTTCTGTGCCTAAATTAACAGTCATTTTACAAGTAAGTAAAATACAAAATTAATTATTTTTTAATTATTATTTTCAGTTGGGTTTTTTTTGAAGATGTAAAATAAATTTAAAAAAACACAAACCAACCAATTTTATGTGTGCATAATAACACATAAATCTCAGGTAGGATTTTGTGCTCATGTTACAAATAAGAAAACTCCTAACATCTTTCAGATTTATAAATCGTGTTTACACTTCAAATTTATCTGTAAAAATAAGATGCATCAGATAAAGAGCTTCTCCATCCAGTTAGAGTAAATGAAGACAAATGCCTTAGAAACAAGGTGAATCAGCTTTAAAAATATTGAAGTACTGCTGTGTGGGACACGAAGTGTGAATCCTGAGTAGAAGTCTTAAACTTCATTGCCTATAAACCTGTTGTTTTAAAACGTTAGGGATGATCATCAAGAATAAGCAAAAGCTGAATAGCTTGTTTCTGATCTTGCTTAAATGTTGAGCTTTCCTCATGGCAGCAGTAGAAGACTGCAGCATGGTGTCTTTATGGATTGGGGTAGAACCATATGCAAATTACTAGATGTGGATTTGGGTTTGGTGTCCAGTTAGGGGCTTCTTTGTTGCTGAATCTGAAGTCCTACTCCAGAGTCAGGGTAACAGAGGCAATACTTGGCAATCTGAGACTCTGAAGTCCTCAGGTTGTTGGGAGGAGGATGCTGGGTTGGGAAGAGCAGTGGCTCTGACCTCGGCTCAGCATGGAGCTTTCGCTGCCACCTGAGTGCCTGGGCCAGGCTCTGTGGGACTGCAGGGCTGTGCATCCCATGTGTCTGGATCCAGAGCTGGGATCAGTTCTCTCCATGTTCCCTTTGTGGTTTTCTCATGAAGATACAGATAATAACACGTGGTTGCTGAGCTGTAATGGTGTGTAATATTAAAATCAGATTGTTCTTACAGAAATAGGCATGTGGGTTTTCAGTGCTGTTGCCTGTTGAAAGCTTGCTCACAAAGCGGAGCAGGCAGACTGGATTGTGTGAATGCTCTTCGTCTTGTCTGAGCACTCAAGTCTTCATTTTCTTAGTGGGAAGTTCCTAAACAGTTTTTTAAAAGGATTGCTCACTTTGATAAGTACTAGGAACAGCTGTTGTGCTGGTTCTTGGCTCTCAGCTGGTATCTAAAGCTGGTACAGTGTCTGCAGCACAAGGCTGATCACAAACCTGTGTTCTGTGCTCTGTCACACAGAGCACGGCTGCACAGAGGGAAAGCGACTTCTCAGCAGCTCATCTCATCTGAGTGGGGGGCTGTCATGGCAGAACTGCAGAACCGTTTACAGCTACTGTGTAAGCACCTTGAGCTGTGCCTTGTCACACATACAACTCCACAAGGCAAGAAACAAGGGAAGGGTTCCGCGTGATTTTTAAATAGCTGAGACGTAGCCATTGAAACAATCTTCATTTCTACAGTAATGTGGGATTTTAAAAACAACTAACGGAAGTATTTCTGATGTTACTTTCTGAGCCATTCTAATACTTCTATGTAGTTATAAATTTAGTTGTCATCCTGGATATTTTTTCCAGCACTTTCACTTTCTCTGGGAAACTTTAAGCCAACTTATTTGTTCTTCTAACGTTTGAGCTTTGAATATTGGAGCTCTTCTTATCAGAATGTTCTGTTGTTACTCAGACTATGTTTGTGAACCTCCCAAACTTTGCTTTGCTCTGGTTTCATGAACTCTTGATTCAGAAAAGAAAAAATGAATGTTTCTCTGTGTGTGCCCAGAATGCACAAAGGCATTTTCTCAGGAACAGGTCCTGTCTGCTGAGGAAGGTTTTGTGGAACATGTCCATTCAGCCTGGTGGCTACTATAGTGAGTTGTCAGCAGGCAAAACAGTGAAAACAGAATAGTCTTTGGGGGTCTTTTGAATGAATGCACAAGTGCTGTAAAGGAAACTTGTGTTTCTTGTGTTTTCTGGATAGTGTCTGGATAGTCCATAGCTAAACCCGGTGGAGTATCTCTCATATTTAGGGAACACTGAAGCAGAGAATGGTAAGTTTGAATAGATCACCTTCAGGAAAAGTCAGCCTAATTACTCTTCTAGGTTTAAATTTGAAGGATATCTTGAAAAATCTGCATAAGCACCTGAACTTCGCAGTATTCATTTGAACTGTTTGAAAGTAGGTTGCTGGCAGCTGGAAGTCACTAGCTTATTTTTTTCCTTTACCTGTGCGGCTCAGATTTTCCCCACACAATTGGCTTTGCTTGCCATTGACTCTTGGCAGTAGCAGCTTGCTCCCTGGCTAACCCAAATGTGCTCAGATTCAGGTGGGAAAAGCCATTTTAGGCAAATGTGAAAACAAAGGTCGAACTAACATCATTGTATATGTTAGAAAAATACAACAAGCACAAATTATACCAGCTTTGTCTAATTAAAGCCTCTAGGCAGACATGGTTAGCAGCTTCCAACCTTCCCGGTTTATACTGGTCATTTTCACTTTGTTTTTTACAAACAAATTAAAATGGACACTACAGCATCCTGAAATCACCCTTTGGCTTACTTCTGAAACTTGACTGGAGCCAAAGATATGCAGGTGGTTCTGACAGCTGCACTCAGCAATAGATTCTAGTCTTGTGCCCACAGAAAGTAGGTTAATCCACTCCTTCTGGCATCATGGGTTAGAGGAAACTCTTTGAAAATGCAATTGTGCACTGAAATGCTGTTTCCCTTCCCATGGTTAAAATACGTTTAGTGAGGTTTTCTTCTCCTTTGTTAGCAATTATTAATGCTAATACTTTTATTTTTGCAATGCACTGTATTTCAAAACCTGAGTTTGCTGAAATAAACAATTGTTTGAGTGATGTTAATTTTTTTTTGCAGATGGAATCAAAGTGCACTTGCAAATATTTGTAATTGTTACATCTATGTGGGAACTTCAATAATTTATTTCTATTAAGAAAAATACAATCACTTCAATAAAATCAGCTTTTTGGGCAAGTTAGGTTTTTATTTTGATCTCTGATGAGTTGGGTAAGTTTGTTTCCACTCAATGTAAATGTGATTTCAGATTAGAACGCATGAATAACAAAAAGGCAAAATAATAGGCATGTTAATGGGCACTGATTAAACTCAGTGAGAGACACATGCATTATTCCTACATTATTAACTTTCTGACACAGTTTAAATTGCCATAAATTAAATTTGCATGAATGGTTTAGACCCCCTGTAGAATAAAATGTTTGATTGTGATAATAAAGTAGAAGGAAATTTAAGTCAAAGGTGAAATCTTAACTGATGGAGAGCTGATGAAATTTCTTATCTGTGTTGACAGTGCAAATTCCTTGTGTACTCTGGGTCACCCTAATGGGACCAAGCATCTTCACAGTAATTAAATCACTCTCCAACACCTCTCTTTCTGAAATTGAGGCTACAGGCTGTTTGGGATATACTTTTCTTGCTGTGTGTATGGGCCCCCGGGAGGTGGGAGAACCCAAACACTGAAAGGAGAACAAGGGGAGTGGAGACAGAATTTTACGTAGGTACTTTGGTTTTTTGTTTTGTGTGGTTTTTTTTTTCTTTAGTACATACATGCACATATTTCTGGTTTCTATGAACTAGACTTTCTCTGAAAATCAGATCTGAGTATTACAGTGAAGTTTTAGCTAATAAAATGTGCAAGGCCTTTTTCCAATTGGGGAAAAATTTAATAGCTGTATACAGTCTCAGGAGATGGAGGACTTGGGCAACTGTTATTTAATGCAAAACAATGCTGAAGATGTGTTGGTTAGGAGTTTTTTTGGGATGGATTAGTTCAATGAAGAGTTCATAGTGGGTTTATTGGAATTTGTGAGCTCTTGTACAGTATAAGCATAGATATTTTTGCTTAAACAAATAGTTACTACGTATTATTAGAATCTGTTATACACATGGAAAGCAGGTGAGCTCATTCACAGAAGCAAAGCAAACTGAAAACTATATGGAAGCAAATTTTTTTTTTAAATTGTGTTCTTCATTGAGAACGTACCTGGTGTTGAGGCTTGAATATTGGTCATTTTGCCTTTGTGTAGTCTTCTCTCTAGAAAAAGTTGGTTCCCTTTTTCTTTCCTGTCCCTTTGCCAAGAAAAAGGAAGCTGGTTTCCAATGAAGATTTTGTTTCTTATTCATTCAGCTGATTACTCCATCAAGATGAATGTATTGAAGTAGTTGGAGATGCTGAACCTGTGACACTCCTGGTTGATTTATTTGCAAGTCCTCATTAAGTTTTTTCTTCATGGGGATTTTTTGCCAGCCTTGCCTCTTGCATCTCTAAAAGACATATTGTTCATTCTTACAGCAAACCATTACCCATTGTGAGCTTTTATACTTCTCCCTTTTTTCCCTTCTTTCTTTACTTGATGTGCTGTGTATGAAGATTGTTTAACTTTAAAGCCACTTGATATCTTTTTTTATTCCAGTTGATTAAAATAAACTTATTCTGGTTTTATTCCACATTACAGAAAGATCACTGGGGAAACTTGAAGAAATTATATAATACATTTAAAACTTACATCCTCTTTTAAAATATTGTTATTGCTTACTGCATAATGAATTTTACTTAGTAATAATATCTCACTAGTGGCAACATTTTCTAATTGCTAAAGGAAAAGAGGGCATGATAATGTTCTGGAGGCAAAGAAAAAACTTCTTGATGGATTGGATAAATGCTTTTCATAAGGTTGGAGGGACAATGACTATTAGTGTGGGCAGCAAGAAGTGAAAGCCAAGACTGAATTGTTCCTGTGTCTGTTTCAAAACACAGTTGTTTTGCTTTCTCACACATTTAGCTTTATGACTCACAGTTAATGTGTTTTTAGGGGAAAGGTGTGGAGAGAACAGCCACCTGAAAAGGCCACTGAAAGAACATTTGTCTGTTCAGTTGCAAGTGGGTAAAAAAAAACATGTGAAGCTTATACTGAAACATTGTGCTGAGTTGGACATGTTCATGACCCTCGTTCATATCATCAGAAAATGATGATATGACAACATATCAGAAAAAATTTGTCATGGTTTTGAATATGAAGTTCTGTATTTGTGACACTTTGATTTGATGTTTCCAACACAAGGCACATTAAAGACAGTAGGTGCACAGTGTTGAGTCAGGCTTTGTGCAAATGTGTCACAGCTCTCACTTGTGTTGCCTAGCTTCTAGGAGAGCTGCGAGGCACTTGTTTAAAAGCTCTCGTTGCAGTCTGCAGGGACATCAGATTTCCTAAGTGAAACTCCTTATTAATTTTGAATCTTAGTGACTTGAGAGACTATGAATGAAAATTGCAAAATAGGCTAGTTGGCTCACAGTATTAAGACAAAATTTCTATTTAGTATGAGTCTGATGTTCGTGATGATTCTTGAGCAAAGACATTAGTTGAAGCATTTCCAGGAAAATTATTGCTGAAATTATTTACAGCAATCACCATCTATTTTGATGTGTGGGTATGGTTGATACAGCAAGGCTGGGATCACAAAACATAGATTTCTTTCTGTGGAAAGAGACCTTCTGCCAGGACACCGTCCATTTCAAATGTATACATGATAGTTCAGTCTTATGCAAGTATTGAACGGCTTTGCATTTTTACCGCTTTGGCCAAATATATTTATTTACGGCAGTTTGTAAATGTTATTAAAAGTTATTTAAGCCTACCTGTTCCTTTGGCCTTCCACAAAGCCTGAGTCATATTAAATAAGTTTGGAGTTGAACCATAAATAGCAGGATGCTTATTACTCTATGGTGTTCTTTCTCAGGTTAATTGAGTACTGTCTTGAAAACCATACATATATTCTTGCTTAAAATGACATGCTTTGAATAATAAGGGGCTGGGGAGCTCCATTCTTTTTGTATGTTTGGGGTTTTTTTCCCCACTGATTGGGAACTCCAAGAACTGGAAGCAAAGGAACATAGCTGAGATCAAGGTTTTTTTGAAGCTTTAGTCTGTAAAGTACCAGACTGAGATGCAGGAGGTGTGGGAGGAACAGAAACTGTTGAGGCTTTTCCCTTCTGTCCTATGGCAGAAGCAGATGGGTGGATGAGGTAATTTACCTATCTGGACTCGGTCACAGGCACCTCCCTGGTCTGGGCTTTAAAAACAACTTGCTGCTATGACAACAGGATACTGATTTGGTCACTTCAAGGAAAAGATGTGTATAGAGTGTTTATAGAATCTCTAAAGCAGCTAGAAATACTTAGAATATACATTGTTACATAAATGATAAAAATGGTAATGTAGACATTGTAATCAATATAAACTGTTATTACATACCCAGTGCTTCATTCTAATATGTGGAGAGTGTATTCTAAATAATGTAAGGAATTAACAATTCATGAAAAGCAGCCACTGTGAGTTTCAAAGAAGTCATTAAACACCATCTTTCAGATTTTTTAGCATTATTAAGTTTCAGTATTCAAATCAAATAGCTTCAGATATATGTACACATAAGTCATGTAGTACTTCTGCTTTTTGCAACTCAATCAACAAGTGAAACATAAGTAAAACAGTTTATTTTTGCTATTTAAAAGCCTCACATTTTATTCAGATCAGTCTTTTCAACATTTGACATGGTGACAAGAGCTTGTTATATATTAACTGTTAGAAGAACACACCCAATGAGATTAATAGCTTTATTTTTGTTTTGACATCTGTCTTAAGCTCTTTTTTTTTAAATCTAGACTATAATATGGCTTTGTTTGTAAGAGTTTTTTGTTCTACTAGCTGAATTTTAGAATAATGAAAAATGGATCAATGTATGTGGCATAAATTAGTATTTTCCTCTCAGTTCAGACACACTTAATCTCCATGTCTAGTCTTGGGGGAAATGTTGTCATGTTCTTTTTTCCATGTGAAGTTTCTTGTATAACCAACCCCAGCTCTTACGTGGTGATGAGAGATCCCCATCTTAGAAAGGGGAGCTCTTCACTCTGAAATGCAATGTTACATGTGCCAGAGTGTTTGTGATCCAAGTCATTTTAGTATTTATGTTATGGCAGGTGTTAAAGACTTGTATGAAGTGATTTACTGCTATGGAGCCATTTGGGTAGAAACTCAAGCAAAATATTTGTGGGGGTTTTTGTTGGTTTTCTTTCTTTTAAAACTGATTCTGCCTTGTGCTTGCTTGCAAAGTGAGTGACTCTGTGACAGTGGTAAGAGAAAATGAGATGTAAGCTGGTATGGCTAACAACTCTGCTGACACTATTGTTCCAAGAAGAAGTTGTACTTTCTCCTAGTTTGTCATCCCACATTCCTTAAATCTATCTTTGCCATAAAAGACTGTTGAAGGACAAAACAGAAAATTCAGAAGCTTCTGCTTCTTTAATTATTTTAATGTAAATGTAAAAAGTATTAGCAAAGATTTAATACATCAGTCTGATGATTCTCATTTGAATGCTTTCTCTTTCAGTAATATCCTGCAGAAAATACTGATTTAGAGGAAAAGAATACCTATGTAAGAACAGCTCCTCTTTGGGCTTGATTCTTGTTGATCCAGACTCTGTTGTGTTGCATTACAAGAGCAGGTGAGTGGCAAAGGGTGTTTTTACACACCATTCTACATTTGTATCTTTTTGCTGTGTATCTTTCTTTTCCTCCTTGCTTTCACTCAGACAAGTCTTTGTGTGTGCATTGCATCTACATGATGCAAAATGTGTTCTTTCTCAAAGACCAGAGATGTTCCAAGAGCAAGGAAGAATCTGCCCTGGCTGCCTTCTCAATCAGGCTGTGTTCACAGTCTAGCACACTGATGTGTTTTGCAGTTACAAGTAAAATTTGCAAACTGAATTAGAAAAATACCTTTGATAAATTGTAAAGACTCTTGTGATCTAATCAGATAGATGGATGGTTGCTTTTTGTTTTCTATAATGCTCTGTTGTTCTGGATTATTTGCTCAAGATAGGCATGACTTTTTTTTATGAAAATTACTTCCTTGCTGGTGTTGCTGAAACATCACTTGCAATGTAGAATTGAGATTGGTTTGCCTCACTGACAGAGGCAGGTCTCTGCACTGGTGTTCAGAATATCCAGTCTGACTCCGTGGGTTGTAACTAATGGGACACTAACTATATTTCCACTGGAGAAAATGTGCAATAATTATATTCAAATGCTTCTAATTTTAGAATGTGATAGGGTGCCTTAGTGCCTTGTGTTTAGACCAGCTGTTGCATTTTTGTGACTGATTTGCTTTTTTCCACTGGAATTCTAGCAATTTGCTAAATGAAGGAAAGCATTTGAGTAAGGGCAATATGTCTTACAAGGTACAATGAGAAATCTGCTTCTGTAGCAGAATGCTTAAAAGGGATAAATGTGACAGATTAACCTGAGAGAAAAAGTCACAAGAGTATGTGAAATGCTGTAGTTTATCTTAAAAAAAACCTATTTGGTATAAGAAGGCTTGACAAAATGGTGTGTATTTACTCACTAGTTAGAGAGTTAAAAAATGTTTGCTTCTATCTAGAATGTGTTAGTCTGTGTAAATTTTGAGGAAGAGGGAATCCTCTTCAGGTTTGGGATAAAAATCAGCTTTTTAAAGGAAGACCTGAGTGCCTCTGAGAAGTGTACCAGGTTTTGGTAGCATGCACATCATACAGGTTTCTTCCCATATTAAATTGCTGCAGAATGAGAGTATTTTTGTTTTAGTTCTTCTTGTAGGTTCCATACTTGTAGGTCACTGTAGGCAGTGACAGATGCACTAAAGTACTACATGCAAGAACCAGAAGAAATGACACAGCAGAACTTGGATGTTAGAGGTAGGATTTAAGTGAAATATAAGTGACTTTTATGCCTCTGAGTGGAGAATGTACTTTGTAACTGCTTAAAGGGATTTTCTCTTTTGATCATTTCAGCAAAGATGTAGTCTGTGTAAAGTCACTACTCAGAGTTAACTTGAGGGAATCTAGGATGAACCTGCTTGGTTTTAACTAGAATTATTTAATAAGCAATTAAGCACTGCTGTCTGCATGCAGAACCGAAAGGGGGAGTGGTGTTTCAGAGTTTCTCTTGAGGAAGGAACTAGTTCACATCATGATACTGTGACTCAGCTTCCTGCTACACTGCCATGTAACGGAATAAGAAAATTTTGCTGTATTTTTTGAAATACAGTGAAAATGTAACAAATGTGATTTGCAAGAGGGTGTTACCTTCTAACTAGATGTTATGAACTCAGAATTAATTTTTTTGTAGGTTTTGAGACTTGTGACAAAAACAGCATTTGCAAGGTCAAGAGAAAGAACTAAAGGCTTCATGTGTAAAAACTTTACATTTCTTCTATTTGGAAAACCATCTTGATGGCAAACTGCGGAGTTAAAATATGCAAATGTCCTGTCAGCTTGATCATCTTTAAGGTAATCCCTGCTACATTTTCCCAAAGAAATGCTGGCAGCGCAGCTTTGAGAGCTCTTCATATTTCTCTAGATAACTGCTTAAGTGATTTTGGAACCAAATTCTCCGGTCTCTATTTCTAGGACTGGCTACCTGCTCTCTGGGAGTGCAAAGAATAAAGCTGGGCTTGTGTGCCTCAGATTTATTATCAGACTTGTCCTTAAGTTAAAAAAAAATCTACCACCTTTCTTTCTTCATACTTGTGAAACTGCTAAAGCTGTGCAAGAGCTGCCTGAGTGCTTGGACAGAAAAACCAGACAGATGGTTTCTGTTATCAAATTATTTGCCTTTGTGGAAATTGAGTATTTTGTTTTAAGAATACAAGTGGTTTTCACTTGGCAGATTTAGAAAAGTATTTTTGTTGTGGACTGGTTTGATGCTAAATTGCACAAGAACAAACTGCCATATTTTACAAAAGATGGAGCTGTGGGGTGCTTTGCTGAGTCTGCAGGGTGAGCTGGGCTTGCTGCATGCACTGCACTCTCCAGATGGACTTTAGGTACCAAGCATGGACTCGTTTTTGGGAATGAATGTGCTCTGGTCAGGTCTGCGCAAAGTGTCAGTTGTTCAGCTGAAGCACAGCCCTCTTTGAGTCTTGCAAAAGTGGCTCAGATCAGTAATTCATGGCTTTGCAATATGAACATATTTCAGTACTGAATGGTTCAGATCAGTAGCTCACCTTGAAATTGCAACATGAACTTGTTTCAGTATCAATTTTGTCTTCTCACATGCTGAAATCTGTCTGGGAATTTCATTGTGTTTTCAATTGCTTATGTCGACAGCTCAAGACTTTAAAGAGAAAAACTTAGAGAAAAGCTGAAACACTAGACAGTATTGCCTACATTGAAGCAAAGATTAAATTCAGCCTTGATATTGGAGTGTAACTTGAAATTGAAGTTAGTTTATGTAGGGGAAGAATTCTCTTTTGGTGTCTCAGATATCTCACTGAGGAAAAAATAAGACAAAATATTCAGTGAAAAAATTAAAGAGGTTCTGTGGGAGAAAGAGGATTATATCATCTCATCTTCTCAGGCTAGAACTTGCAATGAGGTGGAAAAGGCAGTCTTGTCTTTTATGGGCTTTTGTAGAAATACACAGAAATGCAGTTATTGCTATTAATATGCAAAGTACTGAAGTTATGTTGGGTGCAAGAATATGCCTGCAGGCCTGCATTAAGGGTTTGGAAGGTTTTATTGTTTGACACAAAATGGTGATGCTGAAGTTTCAGAAAAGTGGAAAAAAATGTCAGGAAATAAAAATTGCTTTTCCTCTGCTGGGATATTTAAGATTAATTATTAAATAACTCGGTAAAAAATTCACACTTGCTTCAAGGTAGTCTAATTGGATTTACTTTTATGTACTGTCGTATCTTACTGGAAGAAAAATTGAAGGTTTTTTGACAGTTTGAATTTAACTATAATAAAAAGAATAAGGGAATCCTCTCAGTGGTATGCAGTTTTACAGTATACATATAACCAAAATGAACAACCAATTAATTTCAAGTTGAGAGAAATATAGCTGCAAAACAGTCGTTTACTATTATTTTTTACTCCAGGTTTCTTTGGCTACTGTTTTTCATGGGAGAAATTTCTATAACCTCATTCTGCTGGTAGCTTGGACTTAGTTTAATTTCCAGAATGAATTTGCTTAGAGCCAGTTCTTCTGGAAATCTTGCCATATTATTTATGCTACCGTGGTCTTAAATAGTTTTTATTACTGGTTTTTTTTTTTTTTTCCCACCACTTTGAAAAATTGTATTTTCCGTCACTTTTTAGAGTTTCAGAGAGTACAATAAGAAATGAGTAGTAATATTTTAGACTTTAGTTGGTACCTAGAAGACATAGAAGGGTCTTTCTGTTATTTTAGTACCTGCTAAGAGATGAGCCATCTGGTAAATAGCAGCTCACAGCTTTGTAGTGACAGGTGATGCTTTTTAAAGATGCTTCATTAACACTAATGATATTTTTATTCACTGCTTTACAGAAAGGTGAGTAAATAATTTACATTTTACTAACATCGAGAGGACTGGTGAGCGTAAAGTACAGTCTGTTATTCCTTTTTTCAGGAAATGCTCTCTTATAACTTGGAAAGGTTTTTGGTTTTCTTTCTATTGTCTCATGTTTATGAAGAATATTTGAGAAGGAAACTGCAAAATTTCAGTGCACTGCAAGTTTCTAAGAGCTGGGATTTTTTTCAACGCACACTTTACTGACTTGAAAGTACTATAAAGTAATGATAGGCTATTCTGTGCCATTATTTGTGTCGCCATCAGCTGTATTTCTTGAGGATTCAGTGAAAAGACATTTAAAACCTTATAGTACTGTTGTACATGTTCTATATAAAGTGCAAAGGGATGGAGATAAAACTTTTTACTTTAATGCTGATCACAGAAAAGAAAGCTGGTTTTTGTCATGTTTTTCTTCGGGTTACTGATTTTTAGTAAGAGCCTTACCTTAAAGGGCTTCCACCTTTAAAACTCAACATGTTCATCTTCATGCTTTTCTTATTGGCCATAATTAATTTTTAGACTAAAATCAAACCTTTTGTTTTTTTTTATTTTGCAAGTCAGCCCTTTTATTAATGCTTAGGATGAGTCTCTGTTGCACAAGTAAAGTTATCTTACCTCAGGCAATCCCTGCTGTGCATCTGCAAGAAAACATTATTGCTTTGAAGTCCTGAAAACTGTGTATCCAGCTTTTTTGTCATTATCCCTCTTTTCAAGTATTTTGCATAGTTCTTTCTCCTAGTTGAAGCTAATTAATTATGCAAGTTAAACACTAGAAAGTGAGGAGAACATGCCTGAAATGAGGAAGGGTTGAAGTTTGTACTCTGCAAATAAAATAAAAATTAATCAGCATAATGGATTGTTTAGATTTTCAGTTTTGTGTCCATCCATGTGGCCTCCCCCTGCCCCTGATCAGTCAAACTTGAGGTGCTTTCACTGATAATGGCCCGATGTTCTCTAGAGAGGTGTCATCTGTCCCAAGAGCTCGGTGAAATAACCTGCTCTTGGCAGTAGTTTCAGACAGTAACCAGTGATGAATGTCTTCAGTTCAGGAAGAGAACTTGTGTTTTCAGAAGAGATTGATAATGAATAGTAACTTTAGGGAATTCATGGCATGAAGGGAAAACATGCTTGGTTCAGGGGGTTCTTTGTATCAGTGAAATTATTATTCCAAATCACTATTCTCTTATTCTGCTAGCTCTCCTAATAATTAAATATGTTAAGAATCTGAAGGAGGACTTGGCACATGGAGTCTTAAAAGGGAAGAAGAAATACAGTATTTGATTTTTTCAAAAGTAAGGGACTTTACTCCTGGCTTTCCCTTTTCTAGGACACTTTCACTCAGTAGCTGCTTGGGCTCTTATCTGCTCTAATGCATTTTCTTTTTATTCGTTACCCAGCTGAATTGAGGCATAGGCACAGAAGCTGATCTCTGAAAGGCTGCAAGTTCAAAGGCTTGCAATGGCAGGGTGGGGGGTTGCAACATTTCTGACTGCATTTACAGATACCTGGCATAAGCTTTTAATTCTATTTTTATTTAATGTCCTGCTTTTTTCTGTTTCAGAAATTACATGATTAGCCTCACTGAAGGTATCCAAGATATCTTAATTGCAAAAGGAGAGTCAAACACAAAACCACAAATTTGTATAACCTTTTATCAAAATCTGAGTCTGTGTCCTAAGTACAACTACAGCAGAGAAAATAAAGAAGACAGCTTAAAACTATTTGATTCCAAGGAGGGAGCTAGGAACTCCAGAAAATAAAATATGAACTTACATGAAATTATTATATTAAATGAGAAAGCATCTTGGAAGCACTGAAACGCAAATTACAATGTTCCTTCTGATGATTTAATATCAACTTGTCCTTTAAAGAAACCTAACAAGTCATTTTGCTCCATCATGCAATGTATGTATTACATCAGGGGAGAATTGGGAGAAAAAAGCAAGGAGCTGGAGTTAACCTGTGGACCTGCTGACAGCCTTGGTTTTATCATCTACAGGGAACATAGAATTACTGACAGATTTTTTCACAATAATTACAAATTAAAGTATTTAATCTCTATCCCTTCAAATGCTTTCCTACCACTTCTGTAATTTAGTCTTTCTATTAGGAGAATATACTGAGGTCCTGTTTAAGGTGTGTAGGGGTTCTGGGTGCCATAGAGTTATGTAATGTTTTCTGGAGTAGGGAAGGATTTTCAACCAAAACATTTCTGACAGAAAATGTAGTTGTCATTTGATGTTTCTTAAATCATTTAGGTTTTGTTGAAATTTCCTTCAAAATAAATAAAACAAAGGGGACCTGCGAAGTTCAGATATTTCTTTTTAAGAAAGGAGTTCTTAATTGTTTTATTTCAGAAATCTTAGTTTTACTTTGTGGTGAAATAACTTCACAAAAAAATAAACAGCAACTTCAAACAATGTTTAGAGTTGAAACAAAATGCCGTCATTATCTTAGTTTTTCCAAATGCACAGGATTAGTTATTCAGAATGTCAGCACAGTTCAAATAACCCACTCAAATAGCAAAATTGTTCTCCCACACCTATTTCCTAGGAATACTTGCATCAAAAAATTATTCTAGAAATAATTACTTGTTTCTGCAGCTTATAATCAGGTAACATGAAAAAAGGCCTCCATTTTCCATTGCAAAGATAATATCTGAGTTAGTATCTCTAAATTGGTAGGAATGTGATGCATCAATATTTGACCTGAATCTTCTCTGTTTTTATTTTTCTACTCCGGCTTTATCCTGTTCTGTACTTTCACCTGATACATATTTAAAACTTGCTACTGATGCAAAATTAACACAAAGATCCATCTCTCTCATCTGCCCTGGTAATGTTTTTCCAAGCTTTAATAGTGACTTCTTCAAAACTCTGAATGCCTCTTTTTTTTTTTGTTTGTTTGTTTGTTTGTCCCCACTCACTCACTTTCAGGTAAATGCTGAAGTCCTTCTGGGTTCATAACGTTTTTGCATCCTTTCAACTTGGCCAAACACAGAGGATGGTGAATAGGATAGGAGATAAATAGGATTGGAAATAAGAAGTTGCAGCACAGGAAGGACCTTCCTCAGTGCAGGGGGTGCACTTGGGTCACTGCTTTGTTGCTTTTTAGCTGTTCCTCTCTTTCTTGGCACTGCCCTTGGAACAGTCTCAGACCACTGCTCAGGTGTCCAGCTCTTTTCTGCTATGTTCCTTGGCAGCTGGACCTGTTCCTGGTCTTCTCTGTGATACAAATGCAACCCCTGTGTCTGCAGTGCAGGATTGTTGTGTGCAGTGGCTGGAAGGGTTTTCCTTCTCACACAGGATTTTGGATTGCTGCTGAGATCAGAAAGGGTGCTAGTGATGCCTTTTCCTCGTCTTAAAATCAAGAGTCAAACACGGTTAGAAGGGGAAAAGGGATTTTACCTTGGTATTTATTTTAAGGATCCTTAGGTGCACAGGTCAAATGCACCAAAATGCACACCGCAATGCACACCCCCAGAAGATCGGGTATAACATTATAGGTCTTACTAATTAGAATATCTATCAAAGATTCCCCAGTGAGAGGCCCAAGCGAGCCCCCCTCCCCAAGGAACCTTCCCCTAGATGGTTCTATCTTAGTTTACAGAATGTGTTCTGGAGAGGACCTTGGTGCTTAGGGCATTTTGATCCCTAACTACAAAGCTTCTAAAATGTTTAGTCTCTTAGCTTGACAAACAAGTCCAAGAATGTAGGCAAAAAGCACTAAGAATACAGAAGTTGTAAAAAGGTATAAAAGAAAAGGCAAAATATCACCATGGCATCACTAGTGCCAATATGAAAACACTGGGGTGACTAACTTGGGAGCAATACCTGCCAGTAAAATAGGGTGTTTCTTGATTTTCAGTTTGGATTTTCCAGCAATATCTGAGTGTTTCTTTGCAAGAACCTAAGCCACTGGGATTTTTGGGTTTTGGTTAGAAACAGAAGATCTGTGTTAGGCTTTTTTAAAGGTTTAAAACCTGAATGATCTCATAACTGATTTGCAGTACAGCCTAATCTACTACTGCCTGTTGAGTAAAGGTACTCAGAGGGAAACAGCATTATTTTAGAGTTATTTTCATTTTGATATAACTAAAAGTAACTCCTAATAAGAAGCAATAAGCAAGAGAAACGGACTTTAACTGCCTCACCATATAAAAAGTGTCATGTAAATTATCTTGAGAGAAGATGATTATAAAACATCTAAGCTTACTTTGAGCTTTGACTGAAATTTTGAGCAGTTGGTTGTTGCTCTGTTCAGTGAATAATTTCTTGAGGGTTTTGTGTCATGTTCTGCCAGTCAAAGTCAAAAACTTTTAGTGTACTTGGACATGTAAAGTCATGTTTTCTTTAAAAGAAATCTTGTGTTCAACTACTTTGCTTTGCCATGAGTGCCTGCACTTCAGATGGGTTTTTGAAGTGGCACATTTCGTGATCTGAGACTAATTAAACCAAGATCCTCTGCAGTAAAATACACACTTGAGACAGGAGAGTTCAGCTCAACTAATCATGCAAAGGATAAGAATCAAATACTAAAGCCTATTTCTTCACTCAATACAGCAATAAAGGTACATATGTGTGGTGGTGACTTTGTCTCTTTCAGTGTTTTCTCCCAGGTAGAGAAACTGTTCTGAAATAGGATTTCAGGAACATCCCTTTCAGGTTCTTTGTTTGCAGTATGTTCTTCCATGCCTTTTAGAAACTGCTGGAAATATTTCCAATAATTTAAAATGTTTACTTTTATTTTAATTGCATATTAGTGAAAGTTACAACTGTATTAATTCAGTCAATTTCAGTTTATAGCAGGTTGTCTTGTACATATGATCATCTTTGAAATTCTTCCAAGAAGGAAGATCTGCATTTTTACTAAGTTTGTCCCTAATTTTTTTTCCATGCAGGTTTGTCTTACAAGTTGTGAAACTTGTGCTGGTGAGAGTTTTTGTTAGTCAATGGTATGCTTCTGCTGAAGGAAGAAGAGAAGAGATGGGGAGCAAAGGATTAGCCTTCATTAAAAAACCTGAAATTAAAGAAGAAAGCTTATATTTGGCTCTGAGATGACTGTGCTTCAATCATTTCAGATCTGTGTTGTCATGTTTGAGCAGGAGGGTGGAACTGAGTGTCCCTGCTAAGTTTCTTAGGCAGACACGCAGCCTCCTCAGATCTCTGAGTAGGATTTAGAAGAGATGACTCTTTGTTGCATTTTTAACCTACTTCTTTCCTTTAAAAGATAAAACTGAATGATAGCATAGCTTTGAAATATTTTCTTCAATTTGTTTGTAGGAGTGACTATAAAATTTAAAACTTGTCATTAAGAACCTTTGCTCAGTTGAAACTTCCTAATAAAACTCATTTTTCTCTGAAGTTTGGTAGGAATAAAAACCAACTTAAAAACGTCAAAAGCTTTTTCCAAATAACAGGTTTTTTACTTTTTAGAATAGATTATATAAGGGTTTAAGATTTTGATTAATTTTCTGCTTTCTGTGTGTACTAGTTTGAAAACAAACCAGTGGGAGGCACCAAGTCAGAATAACAATTTAATGGAAATTAAAGAAAAGGAAAAAAAAAAAGTAAAAGAAAACACTGTCAAACTGACAGAGTCAAGGTACAACCTGACACCCTGTTAGGCAGGGTGGTGGTAGCAGTCTGGTAGAATGGTGGCTGCAGCCTCTGAAGCAGTGATCCTGTAGTAAAAGAGTCTGCTCTTCCTCAGGAAGTCCAATGGTGGCTCCTGTCCTCTGGAAATCCAGTGGGAAGGGGTGTCTCTGGTGGTCAGAGTCCCAGATTATATCCACGATGGGATGCTTGGTTCCTCCCTCTGGGTGGAGCATCTCACAATGGGGTAATGAGTCATGAGGCCAGGTGTTGATTAGGCTCATTAACAGAAGATAGTCCGGAGGGAGTTATCTCTGAGTCATGTGGCAGGACAATGATGGGCCATTAACAGAAAGATAGTCTGGGGGGAGAAGGCAAGGAAACACTGCCCCACCTGGTTTCAACAGCTCCTGAGGATGGTAATAGAATACACTGCAACCCAGGACACTGTGTAAGCTTAGAAAAAGATTTCCTGCATCTTGCAAGAAGGCTTCTAAGGTTGCTCTTAAATAGTGCCCTCCCTCTGTCCAGCTAAAGACTTTTCAGTGCCAAAATTACATGTTTATTAAACTACAGAGAAAACAGAAGAATAACTTTAATCTGAGTTTTGGGGAAATCCAGTTACAAATCTTGCTGTAAAAAAATAAGAAAGCATTTTTAGATTCAGGTATATTTATACCTGTAATATTCCAGTAGAGATGTGAGTCATATTTTCACTTTAAAGACACAATTATATGCCCTTTGGCAAGGAAGGAGTAAGCAGGAGAAATGTTCATATGCAACATGTTCTTTCTGGAGAGATTAAAGAACCAAGTGGATTCTTTGCAAAATATGTTTAAGAATCACACCAAGTTTAATTTTAAGGGGGATGAGGAGGAGGAGAGAAAAGAATTAGCTGACTAAATCTTTCCCTCAAGATGGAAGATCATAAAAAAAATGATGACACCAGCATCTTTCTTCTTCTTCAGAATATCCCATTTCTTTTAGTGCTAGTGAGTTTGGGGATTTGTGGGGATATAACAGTGAAAAAAAAAACTTACAAGACAGACAAAATAACCCAGTAATGTTGCCTTCTTGACTTGATGGGGATTTTTTAGAATGTCATACATTGTGAATTTTCTGTGGAGACTCATGTATACTAAATAAACTTATTTGTACAATGGCCAAAGGCTTGCAAAGGTGAAAAAGAGGATTTGTGGATCACTTAGATCAGCTTTTACCCACTGTCTCAGTTCAGAAGGGAGCTGAAATAAGTGAACCTGTTTATACTGATTAAAAGACAATATCTGTAAATGCTACAGTGTCTCCACAAATGAACCTACTGTGGTATCTATAGGAGAGGTTTTCTTGTACTTCTGCTTTTCAACTCTTTTCCAGACAACATGATGAATATCACTGAACAACTCTGCTTTTCTGAAATGTGTGATGCCTCTGTGTCTTTGACATAGCTAGCCAGATCTAAAACTTTAAAGTCTGTATCTTCCCCTGAGTGTCATTTCCAAATCAAAGGAATAGCATGGTCAGGGATGGTTGCCATTTCTGATCTCCAATGTGCCTGACACCTGTGGGAACCCAGCTCAGCGGGTGAAAGGAAGATGCTGCTGCTGAGCCAGATAAGGTAAATTAAGTCTTGTCTCGTGGTCTGCTCTTTAACCTAAACTCAGTTTTGGGGACAGAGGCTGATGATCACTTTATTTGTAAATTACATGTCCCAGTGAATCAGTGATTTTGCTGTGACCCTATGGTGATTTGAGTGGATATAGAACATACTGTACTAGAAAGTGAGCTGTCAGAGCAAGATTTACAAGACACTAATTTATGGAGGTTGGTTTGGGAGGTATTGAGGGATCCAGAAACCAGTGTAATCTGTCAAATCAATCTACACGATTCTCTAATTCTAACTGTATATGAGCTGTATTTGGCTGGAATTTAGTCTGCCTGTCTAGAAGTAGGACACACATTTTGGAAAAAGGAACTGCAAACAACATCTGAAAACTGTTGGCACAATATGCCTGAGTCTTTATGCAGGAAAATGTATTTAATAGCATGCAACTGGAGAGGAGAATATGTAATAACTGATTTCATACCATTGGGTGTGCAGGAAACTTGTCTAGCAAATGCAGGATAGAGATGTCTAAAATCAATGTCAGCCTTCAATATTGTGACTTCACCAATTATACTGCAATCTTACATATTTACTAATTTTGAGCTTAAAACCAACAATTAGAAATTCTCACTCGATTGTGGTGCATTTTAAGCTGTTCATTATATTTGTTATTTAGTCCAGACTTATGTGTCTGGTAAAAATGTGTTTGCATTACCAGCCTGTAATTTTAGGTAAGGTATTGTGCCTGTGGCATAGCTGGGCCCTGAACTAGAAATGTCTTTCTCTTTAACCACAAAGCTGCTGTTCTTGCTCATTGTTTTTCCCTGGGGGGGAAAAAATCCCAGGTCCTCTGTTTTATGGGTTGATTTCAGTAGAAGCTATTTTTCTAGTTTTAAATAAGTTTTTGCTCCCAGTAGGATTTTTTAATATTCTTTTTGAAGCTTGAATACATTTTCCTCTCCTAATTTTTCCCTTATCCATTTGACAGCTCTAGCTTTTTGTGCATTTTTTTTCTACAGTTGAAATAATTGTGAAGCACTTTTAAAATTTTTGATAATATTTTGTTGTTTTGGTTTTGTATGCTATATCAGTGAGCTGTGAATACAGAACCTGTTACCTCACCACCTCAGAAACAGCAGTGTCCTTTAGGCCCTAAGGTACAAAATAACAGTTGTTAAATTTAAGAGCTGGAGGCTTTTCTTTTACTTTCAGATAGAACTTTGCTGATTACTGAGGGTGTGAAGATGCCTTCTTTTTTTCCTCCTCTTTCACACTTGATCGATGGGAAGCATGGAGAACTCCCAGTATCTTCCTCCCCCATGTAAGCCCTCTATGCTTTCAAACTAAGACATTCTAAGTTAGATTTGGCTCGATAAAGATCTCGGAGAGGTTGAGCAAAAGGCAACTAGAGATGAGTGAGAAATCACCACTGTCTGGGAACAGCTGAAAATTCAATCTAGTTCATGTGGCCTCTGAGAAGATAAGACCTCAGTCCTGCAGTGACACAGTGCAATAATCTGTAGAGCTTTCTTGGCTTCACCCTCAGAGAGACCCTCAGACTGGGACCTGGCTGCTGCTTTCCCGTCTCCACAGGGCTGCTTGGCTGAAAGAAGCACAAGCTATTGTAGCCATTACTACTTTTATACACTTGGTGTGCATGTACCCTTACACGTATAATGTATATTTAGTATGCCTTAATAAAAGATTGAATATAACAAACAGTGGCAATGAAAATTACATGCTCTTATAAACATTTTTATTTTCAACTACATTTTGTGCTGTGATGCTGCAGAGGCATCTACAACATAATCAGCTCCGTAATAGGAGAAAGTAATTTCTCAGAATGATCCTAGAGCCCTTTGTTAATGTCAAGGATAATTTGGGCTGACTGATTTGATTGCTGCTCTTTTCCGGCAAGAGGTCTAGATAAATGAAACTGCTTGCCTGGATAATTTAGGCTTCTATGATTGCCAGCAAGCTAATGATGCAAACACAGCTGAAATAAAATTTCTGCTTTATACTGGAGGTTAAAAAAAAAAAAAAAAAGGAGGGAGGAAAAAAATCCACTAAAACACCTGCCGTATGGATGTCAAAACAGGGAAGAGCCATTTGCCAGTCTCAAGATAGAAAGTGGCTTGCATGTTATCTGAGACGTTTCAGACAATTGGCCTTTATAGATCACTAGGACACTGTTTTATGTTGTTGCAGACAAGTGATCTATTCCCTTCTGCTTTCTGCCCTTGTCGAAACAGGCTGTTAAAGTTTAATGGTTTTAAAGGAGGAAATTTTCTTTAAAAAAGAGGAAGAAAATGAAGCTCTGCAGATATTTACAATGAACTTAGTATTCTGCAGTGATTTTTGTGGATTGAAGTTACAGCTTCTTCATTTAGAAAATTTATGCATGAATCGCAGTACATTGGCTCAGACCATTTCTTTCTGGCGTGAGTACTTTGGAGAAAGAGGGGTTCTGGTGCACATATTGATTCCTTATGTCACATACAGTTCTGTCTGGGAGTAACAGAGCTGAGTCTGTTCCTCAGCTGCACTACTTAATGAGGAAATATTACAGGCCTTGAGGGGTGGGGGAAATGAAACCTAAAAGTGTTATTATATTTGGCTCTTAAAATGCTTCAGAGGCCAATTCATCATTTAGTTCTAGGTCAGCCTATTCCTTATTACTTGTCATTTTTTTGATTTCTTGTTGGTTTTGTGCTTTTTCATTACTCCATCAGGATTTACCAACTATAAGCAAGTTTGCAAATTACCGAGGTTCAAAGCAGAATAATTTGTAAAAAATTGTCTTTGCATGGATTGTTTTAAAGCTGTCTGTGTGAAGTGAGTTTTCTTCACTTCAGGTGCTTTGATTGAAGACATCCAATTTCTGAGAAAAACTGCACCTCATTATGAGCAGAAATGTGACATCATTAGGAGTAAAGCAAATCAGAGGTGTATCAGTGACTAAATAGCTCAATGAGTAGTGTAGTTCTATCTCTAATTAAGTGGATTTACAATGATGAACTTTGGAGCTGATCAGGGCATATTATTTATGCTCCTTACTGTTGTTCATTTTAATCTTTCTGCAATGCTTCCATTTATTTTCAAATCCTTCTGTCTTACAGATCGTAAAAGTCTAGATTTTTTTTTTTTTTTGGTAGCAATGCTAAAGTAAGTTGGGCTTTATTAAAGTTTAATTCAGTTTTTTATGAAATTTTAGGAAATGGCTTGAAAGCTAACAGGGTAAAATGTGTATGTGTCATATATGCACATTCATGGACTAGATATTGTTTAGATTAAAAGAGGTGCTTGTGTCCATAATGAATATGATTGTTTATTAATAACTTTACAAAAAGTAAAACATCTGTTTTATAACTTATTTATTGTTGTGGTATATATGAGGGATCATGGAGTCATGATTTTCTTGCAGAGAAGGAAAATTATAACTTCTCTTATATTCTTATGAATGCTGAATATTTTTACGTGTTATTATCTTGGACTTTTAAATTGGAAAGTTTGGAATAAAAGTATACACATGTAACTTCAGATGGGGAGCAGTATCCTTCAGTACTGATTTTGATCTACAAATAAGCCACAGGTATCTGTTCAGGCCTGAACCTGTTGATCAGCTCTCCACCATCAGATTTCAAATCTGAACTCTAGTCTGGATTTTCTCTACAAATTTAATTTCTCTGCAAATTTAATAACTGCCTCTCCAGCTAGGTATGGCCAGAGTAATCCTCCCATATTTTGTTCCCTAGCTGCAGGCTGTAATTTTCAGCTTGGCTCTTGGGCGCCTCTACTTGCGTTCTAGAGAGGCAAGGCCATCTCAAAAGCCTGGAATGCCCATAGGCAATAAGGATACCTGCGAGGGATGTGACAGTATTTTTGAATGAGCAATTTGGATGACAGCCCTAGTGTAATAGCAAAATTGACCCAGCTCCTTACACCACTTTTTCCTTAGAGATTCCAGGTTAAAATAGGATACAGAAACATTACAATCTGTACTTAAGAATGAGTGAACTTGATGGGTTTATATTCTCAGAAGCATGACTATTTTTTAATTGCATCAACTGATTTAATAGAAATTACAGTGTTTCCTTAGAAACCTCACCTTGTTTGACATACACAGTTAATCAGCAGACAGCTTTGGGATGAAATGCTGCAGCCTAATGAGACCAAATCCTGATTGTGCTGATTAGTAATGAGAATTTGTAAAAAACTGGGCTATCTGATCAGCAGGATTGAATCAGCGTCTGTTTGGCTGTGTGTACACATGGCAGGGAGTGGGGGGATGGGGGGGGGGGGGGGAACCCAACTTCTTCCAAATACCTTGGTGACCAGGAAGTACAGAAGGCAGCTGCCCTGGCAGCCCCACAAGCTCCAGCCATGCTTTGTAAACACAGTCATTTTGAATTGAAAGTGCTTCCCAGACGTTCAGTGAAGTTAGTGAATGCAAGTCCATTTCCTACGATGGCATTTCAACTTTACTGAAGTTATTTCCCTAATCTCAAGTCTTCCACTTGTTGCAAAAACTGGAAATCTCCCAATTTCAGACTCCTTTTTCCAAAACAGGCTGCTGGACAATGGATCATATCTGATGGCCTTGGAGACCTGAGATTGATACCATGATTTCCTGCCTTTAAGACAATCTGGCTGATGGATCTGACATAAAGTCTTTCCTCTTTCTTTTGGCAGGGTGACAGATATACATTTTCAGGAAGCCTGTGGAATCTGAGAAAAATTGTAGATGACTGCTTTGAGGTCAGCAAAACACACACATTTATAAATGTACACACACATATACGTAGGTACGTGTGTATAGGGACGGTTTTTTTCTTCCTATGAAACTTGGCTGAAACAGAAAGCTTTATATCAGTTTTCTAGCACCAGAAACAGAATTCACTTAACTGTTCACAGTGTTTTAGGACAGGTGGTGAAATTGAATAACTGTAAGGGAAATTCAGGTAAGAGAACATAATTACCCAGACTGGATTGTGGCCAGTACATTAGAGCTAACAGTTTCATTTCTGTGGAAAATGCTGTGGGATTTTTAAAGGCAATTTGGTTTTATCCTGTATTACAAATATTGCCTGTTTTTATGGCTGTATGATTTGAAGCTTGTATTTGAGCCTAAGGAATATTTTTCAGTGGATTCAAGACTGGGGAATAGCATAAAAAACCCATGGTACTGGTGTAATCAAATTTTATAAATAAAACTGTTAAATTTTATTTGATCCTCAACTGCTATAGGGCAATTTGCAATTCTTAGGAAGTGTGCTTTGTGGCTTGTTCAGTGTGGATCTAACCCTCCTGTGCTGGCAGTTATCTTTTTGTTCTTGAAGGAAGGTGTGTGAGTAATGACTAATTCATGAGCATATTAGAGGATCTCAGCGTAGGTGTGGCTGTTGAGTAACAGAGCATGTAGAAACAAATCAATCATCTGCTTATAAATAGTACAAAATTAAGTGCAGCCAAGTTTCCTTACAGGGATTTGTTACCAGCAGAAGGAAATGAAAGATAAAAGAATAGCAATGATACCTAGTTGTGGGCAAGAGCTGTATTATTTTAAAGACTGTCCTCTGCTACAGTCTGATTCCGATCTGTGTTCTGTTTGTCTTAGTTTAAACTAGTACCAATATTGTGGTCAGTAGCTTTTTAAGAGCTGAATTGAGCCTTTTGTTGGTTTCAGGATTGGTTAAACTAAACAGAGGCATTAATGATTCATTTGAGAATCTAAATAACGAAGGCTGTTTTGAGTAAATATTGTATGCTGGGTGTTCCTAAATTTCTGTCCATGTTTTTAGCAGCTTTGTTTGGAATCTGGTCAAATATGGTGATAGCCTGAAAAAGCATGAAAAGACAAAAAAACATCAGAACAGTGTCAGATGGTGTGTTGGTTTTGCAGGGCCGGGTTTTTGGTAGTGGGGGGGCCACAGAGGTGGCTTCTGTGAGAAGCTGCTTGGAGCAGAGCCAATCCCTGATGGCTCTGAAGATGGACATGCTGCTGGCCAAAGCTGGCCCAATGAGAGCTGTTGGTAACACCTCTTTGATACCATGTTTAAGACAAAACTCAAGACAAAGTGGGGGCAGTTTTAATTCCAGCCAGAGAAGAGGAGAGGTGAGAACATGTGAGGGAAACAACATGGACACACCAAGGTCAGTGAAGAAGGAGGGGCAGGAGGGGCTCCAGGCTCCAGAGCCAAGATGCCTCTGCAGGCCGTAGCAATGACCATGGTGAAGCAGCTGTGCCCCTGCAGCCCATGGGGATCCACGGGGGATGCAGAGATCCACCCACAGCCCGTGGGGGAGGTGCCCGTGCCGGAGTGGGTGGGTGCCTGGAGGAGGCTGTGATCCAGTGGAAGACCCAGTGGAGAGAGAGGGCCCTGCTTCCAGGCTGGAGCAGCCTGTCCTTGGAGGACTGCACCCTGTGGAAAGAGAGAGCCATGGCGCAGCAGTTTTGCACTGTGTGCCTGTGGGAGGGTCTCAGGTTGCAGCAGTTTTGGGAGGACTGCGGCTCGTAAGATTGGAACCATGCTGGAGAAGTTTAGGGAGAACTGTCTCCTGTGGGAAGGTGTAATAAATGGTTAAAAGTTTTTTTTGGGTAAAAAGAAGTTAATATTTACTTGTTATATACAGTTAATAAGTTGATTATTATTGCGACTGTACGGGTGTAATGTTGCTATGTGATCGCTAGATGGTGACACCAATGGGGGAGAGTAATGGGTCTATAGAAAAGGGGAACATTCTGGTATGTTCTTAAGATGACTTAATAATTTATGATGTAAACATCTTGAGGAATTATTGGTTAGGGGGCAAACCAATCACTCGATGCCCCAGAGATTGACAGAGCTGAACACCAATGAGGACCCTAGCAACGAGCCATCAGAGGGAGGATCTGAGCTCCACCAATCATAACATCAGAGAGACTGTAAAACGGCCCTGGAGCTCAGCCCCTCGCCGGCTGGGGGTCTTCCTGAGGAACCTGAGTCTGAAGGAACACCCTGTGCGTCGCACTGTTGTTTTTTTCTGGGTTGCCGAGTGGGACTCAGGCTTATCTCGAGTCTCCGCTTCTGGTTTTTCTTTTTAAATAAATGAGCAGACTTTACTCCACCCAAAAAAGTCCAGGCTCCGTTTGTAACAAAGGGACCCCACGGTGTAGCAGGGGAAGGACTCCTGAGACTCTGGGACTCTCTCCCAGAGCAGCGGAAGAAAACCTCGGGCAACGAACTGACCAAACCCCCATGCCCAGTCTCCCTGCACTTTCAGTGGGAAGGAGGGAGGAGCTGGGGGAAGAAAGGTGTTTTTAAGGGCTTATTTTACTTCTCATTATCCTCCTTTGATTTTGTTAGCAAAAAATTCACTTTGTACCTCTAAGCCAAGCCTGTTTTGCCCATGGAGTGTTTTCTCCCGGTCCTTATCTCAACTCATGAACCCTCCATTAATTTTTTCCTCTCCTCTGCCCAGCTGTGGCAGGGGAGGGTGAGTGGGCAACTCTCATGGGTGCCTGGTGTTGGGCCAGTGTCAAACCACAACAGATGGAAACATGAAAGCAAATAGTGTGGCATTCAGGCGCTGTGTAGGGCACAGAATTCTTAAATTGTGAAGGTATAGTAGTTTCTTTAGTAAGTTTGCTAAACTACTCATGCATCTAACTCTTCCCCAAACTTGACTTTTATAGCAATTTTTATTGCTATAATGTTCTCTCCAAATAAAAACATTTAGCTTTGTCAGTTCCCTAACACTGGAAGGTTTAATAATACATGTAATGTTTTAAAAGTTTTGGAGCAGTTGGTATTTGCTTAGTCTCAGTTTGGAGAGTAGTATGGTAATGAACAAGTGATGCTTGAAAGGTCACAAACTAAACAAATAATTCAGGCATTTGTAGTTTATTCCCTAATTAAACATTTTGCTGAATATTTTTTCTGAATGCAATGTTTGTGTGTGGTGTGATGGATTATTTGTCTTCTTCCACTTAATGATATGAAAATACTCATTCACTTCTGCATGTTGACAGTATTTAACCTCTTACAATAATCCTATCAACAAACACACTACTGAACATTTTATGACTAAGTTTCTGAGTTCTTCTATGAAAGTATTATTTAAACTTGCTTTTACAGCTAGGTGCAATGCCCTTGAGATGAGCTGGTGTCACCTCTTAAAACAAAGCCCTGCAGCTTTTATGCACAGTTTTGCCAGGTGTATTCTAGGCAACAGAACACCCGATTACATTTATTCTCTGAAGATGATTGTGGCAAACCTAAGGTCAAGGAGAGTCCACAGGGAAGAGTGGTAATCTGCATGCAAATTTTTTTTGGTTCAAATCAGGTTTGTCACATTGACCGCTACTGTCCACTGCCCAGGCTAGCTCCAGCAGTGTGCGGCAGGAGTGGGGAGCGGCAGGAGTGGGGAGCAGCCGGAGGCACAGAGCTTTAAAGTTGCTCCTCTGAAGCCTCTGCTCTACCCTGCGGAGCACCGGCTCCAGACACTGTAGCAGCCAGCAGCCCTCCACGAAGGGAGAGATAAAAAGTAGCGAGGGGCTTGCCGCGGGAGGTAATCCAACTTTATTGAAGGGTATCCACAGAGGACAAGCCTCAGTTGCAACGTGACCATGCCTTACAAAGGAGGGTTGAACAAGGGGAGTAAACCAACCAGGGACCAATAAGCGGATTAGGAGGGAGGGATGCTGGAGGGATGGACTCACGTCTGGTCCAATGGTCTTGGTGGGTGGAGGGAAAGGGGTCACATGCCCCAATGGCGCATCCAGGTTTAGGGGATTTCCAAGAGGGGAGGTATCGGAGGGGGCAGGATCTCGGGGGACTGACGGGGACCATATAAGGGTAATTAGGGAGGGCTCAGGTGATGGACACCGAACCTTCGGGAACAACAGGAGGGGTTTGGGTGATTGATAAGGAAAGAGCCAGATCAAGGGGAGGAGAACAACCATATAGGGAGCACCGGGGGAGCGGCTTGGGTCTGGGGCAAACCAACTGGGACTAGGAGTGGGGAAGGTAGGGATGAACCACTGGGGTACAGAACTCATATGAAAATACAATAAAAACCTTGCATCACCACACAGGTTGATTTTTCTTATTAGACATTTGAAAGTTTATACTTTGGGGAGGAAGAAACATTTCATGGCCTTACCCTTCAGAAGTTCACAATTTATCCATGGCTAAAATATATTCCAAATGTTAAATGTTAACTCAAAATCGGATTTAGCAACTTTGAAATACTGACTTTTGACTATTGCTATTTGAACTATCCAGGCAAAATACACTCACTTTTCTCAATATTTTTATTATGAATAAATCATCTATGTTGCTTTGACCGTATATGTTGTAGTAATCCCTGCTGCAAGTATAAATCAGAGAAAATCCAGGAGTTTTTCACACAGAGCAAATTGGTGCAAACCACTTATTTTCTTAGGTTTGTAGTTGGTTTTCATGTTATAATTTTGAAGAAAAACTGATTTTGTTTTTTTAATGTCAATTTAACTTTGTTCTATGTATTGATTGATACACTCAACCATATCAACCATGTATTAGTGGAGTATTGCAGATATACATCGATTATTTCCATGTATTTTCACTATTCACTATAACTAAATTAGAACTGATGCCAAATCTCCATTGCAGAGCTTTCAGTCTGGTTTGACCTTTGACTGTGAGTTGTGTTGCCAGAGAAAAGGCGCACAGGTTGCTTTTGGGGGCAAGGTGGGAAGTAGCACTGAAACATTAATCAAAGGTTTCTCATGAAGCGGGAGCACACAGGAAGGGGAAAGCACTGACAAGTGTTAACTTTTTCTAAGGCTCTATTTCTGCTTCAAGAAGCTGATTAAAAGGAGGAGCCTAAAAGTGTTCTGGCATTAGGGAGTTTAACACTGAGTTTTTTAATTCTAAGTAGAACTCACTGAGGAGCAAACAGCTCTGGTTGAGTTCTCTGACTGTATTTTTTCCAGGAGGCTTTGTGGCCACATGCCTACATAGATTTTTGATGTCTTTCCCCTCTAAGGCATCCTCTTCCTCATTAAAATTCAAATGGGTCAGTTAAGCTGAGGTTTGACAAGTATCAATGTCTTGATTTTTTCCCCCCCCCCCAAGGTCAAAAGTGTTGAAAATACACAAAAATCAGTTGGAAACAGGAGCTTCCAGGGGTTTAGGGAATATTATCCTTGTAGGATATCAGCATTACGTAGTTTCGTGTCCCAGATCTGGCTCTTATTTCTCTGTAAAGTAAGTTATAAATGAAATATTATTATTTTTACAATTATAATTTTACAATATTATTATTATTGCAATTATACAATAACATAATGAAATGTTATAAGTGAAGGTCAAACATTTTGTCCTGTAACATTTCCTACAAAGGACTGACAGCTGTCCTGTGGTACAGGACAGTTTGCTGTAAAATAAGGAAAATTAAGTTTTGAAAATAACTTTCCATCCTGCTTCAAAGCATTCTGACATAGTAAGTTATTCTGATAGGGATGAGTCCCTGGAGACGTCTTCCTCTGTCATCTCCCAGTGCATTTAAAGGGAGAGCTGGAAATGATAGAATTCCTTTTCTGGGAAAAAAGAGACATATTGAAAAACTTAAAAGGAGAAAAAGCCAAAGACAAACTTTCTCAGATTTCATTATGGATAGTTTTAAAATTTTAGACTTCAAAAGTTAATCAATGATAGGAAGCAAAATGCAGAGTAACCACATCAGCAAGTTCCTTCAGATAAGAAGTGGAATAGAGAGCGATCAATTCCTGCCTCTTAATTATTGAGGAATAACTGCCCAACTTTGAAAAAGGCCTCAGAACATCCAAATCCAGAAGCTTCTAATTAAGCGGCTGCTTATGTAATGGTAAAGTAAACAGTTGCCTACATGAGCAACAGGCACATGTACCTTGGAGATGGAACACATAAAAACATTCTTCTGATCACTGAATTTTACAGCAGAGTTGATGAAAATTATATTAATTAGAAATTGTAGCACGGAGTTCTGAACCCCTCTACATCTTATTTATAAATACTTTTTTTTCCTGCTATTGATTTTGAGTGACATTGAAGGAGAACTTCCATTGTGCTCAAGCTTATGATTGAAAGAAGACAGCTGCAGCTGATGTTTTAAACAGTTCTTAACAGAAAGAATGACAAAATTAATACAAAGATTATGAGCTGCAATTTAATAAAAATACATTAGATTCTAGCATTCATTTTGATCTTCCAGTGCTTCACTCTTAACCACAATGTTATTAAATGCTTAAACTGTGGTACAGTTTCTAATAAATGTGTTGGTTGAATTAAGTTATAAATAATAATACTTAGCAATAAGCATTAGTTACCATGATTTTGTGTAATAGAGATAGTATCTTGAAACTTCAGTTCTGTAATTAAATTCTTTCTATTAAATGCTCATTGAAATTTTTAATTGAAAAAGCACAGTTTCATTATACAGAATTGCCATTTATGAAAGGAAGGGCTGCCAAAGATGAAAGCTTGTGTGAAAAACTACAAAGCACTCTGGAGAGTCCACGAGTACAGGTACTTTGAAGATCAGTTACATTCAAAACAAACTCAAACCAAGCAGGCACCTTCACACTTTGCCACATCATTGACTACTTGTTTAATTGAAAGGAAAAATATTTAATTTCCTTCCTATGGACCAACCGATAGTTGATAAACTAACAGTACTCTGGATCACTTTCTGTTCTGCCTCAATACACTGCTAAGCAGGTTCTCATTATTTCCTGCAATTTAGAAGAGACAAAAAGAGTCTATGATTAAGCTTTAGTTGCTTGTATAGTACCTGAAGCTCTGGTAAGGGACAAAGTGGCTTCTCATAGACCTTGAACCACTTAAAACAAAAAGGAAATTTTGCACTTTAGTCACGCTGAGAAGGAAGCTATATGCTGTAGCATAGAGGAATCTGGATGTAACAGCCCTGTCATTTTGCAGATTTTTCCTTTTCTCAAGTCTAACACAGTATTCACAATGCTTTGGCTGTATGGCTTCACTGGGACTGTGTCACAAGACCCAGTAACTGGTCCTTCAGTATGAGTCAAGCTTTGTGCAAGGAGAATGAGGATGCTGCAATTTCATTTTTATTACCTTCAAATCCTTCTTTCTACTCCACTTCTGTGGTTGGGAAGCCTCAGTACTTTGCTGGTTTTAATATAGTTACTTTAAATTATGATACTTTATTCAGTGACTTTTTCCTCCAGTTTTGCAGCTATTTTTCTTTCTCTAAAAAAATTATACATGAGAGAGTAGAACTTAGAGCATTATTGAATATCTGCCTTTAAAATGAGTTCTTTAATGATTTCTGGTTTGGGGTTTTTTCCACTTCTTATTGCAATTCTTGAATGAAAACGTTCTAGGACTATTTTGATGCTAAGCAGGGACCAAAAGGAAATTTTTATTCTAGTTTCATAGCTTCAACTGGCTGATTTTTTTTGCCTTTTTCCCCTCCTGCTGTTTTGATAAAGCTGAAGTAATTCGTGAAAATATTACTTAAAAACTTACAGTTATTTAGGAACTGTGTATATATATAGGGTACTCGAGGCAGCCACAAGACTCTTTGATCCAACTGATAATGGTGTCTGTATACGGATCAGCGATACATTCAGATGGTTACAGTTATTCAGTCCTGTTGGGGTCTTAAATGATCATTAGTCATGTACATTTCTCTGTGGTATGTATGTAAAGTCTTATAATGCATTTCTTATCCACAGTGTGAGTTATTTTCACTCTGAACTACAGAAAATAAAGGAAATCAAGTAAGATTTTTGTGTATATGAATTAGGCTTGCCTGACTTTGTGACTAGAGAAATACGATCTCTCTGCTAAATCCTTAACAACTGATTTTTTATTCCCTCAAACTCTTTTGAAGAAGCTACAAAAAATGTATCTTTGCTTTTATTTTCTTGTACTTAGATCTAATTTGTATTCCCAAATTAGAAGGAGGTGCCTCTAGATACTTCCTTACTTGGAAAATCAGATGTTCAAATGATATGTATTGAAGGCACCATTTAGAAGTGTAGTCGCAGACAACTGCTGGTTTATGGCTCATGGAGTGTGGGATTTGAATCCTGGTTGCAAGCTTACTTCTGATGGGCTTTCTGCTTTCACTAATTCATAGCAGTGGAAAACTTTTTGCAATTTTGCATGTAACAGTTTGGGTTCTGTTAAACCAGTTTGGCTTGCAGGGCTGTGGAATTAGTTCTGAGACCTTGCTACTGAGCTTGTTCACTGCTGCTGTTCTTCATGTGGAAGTGGGTTTATGCTCTGTGCATGGCAGAGGTCATTCTGTGCAGGGGGGACACCAGGATGACTTTCCTGCAGTGCCCTTTGTTACTATGGTGTGGTGTTTTACAGTGAGGATGTGTGGTAGATCCTCTATCCTGGGGTAAACACTGCATTTCCAGCTGAGGGTGAAATACTTATTGGGGTGTTGGGGGGAAGAAGAAGAAGACAATCCCAGCCTATGTCTCTGCATGTGCAACAGGTATTTGTACTGCTGTACTTCACTGTACTTCACTGCATGGCTGAAATGGCAATTATGCACCATCTTGTTCAGAGAGTTGCTAAAAGATTACTCCAGCTTTGAAGAAAACTGCTTTGAACAAGCATTGCCTGTCAATAGCATTTATCTTTTACTTGAAGGTATCTCATAACAGTGTGGGCAAAAAACCCAAGTATTTTTCCTGACGACTTCTATTCCCTAAGCTGTGTGTGCCAAATTTTGCTGCAGACTGCTGTGAGGTTTCCATCACTTTTTAAGAGCTCCCTGAAGGATGCCACAGTTGGAATCAAACCTGGAAGCCCAAGAGGTGCCATTAGCTTGTCTTCCTTATTTAGCTTTCCAAATGTTTCAATGGGAGTTTAGTACAGATACACATCAAGCAAGTACATTCTTCTGGGACCCAATTTATGCATAAATACTGTAAAGATTCTGCAAGAAGTCCATAATCCAAGAGCTTTCAAGAAGTATCCAGCAATATAGGTTTTGAAATGTTTCTTTGCTAAAGAATCCAAATTATTTTTGCTGAAGTATGGCATGTACTCTACAAAATTAATTTTCTTTATACAATTAATTTTATATAATGACTAATTTTATGGTCTTCAGGACAGAGAATTTAAAGTGCCTCTTGTCTGTAAGAAAAATTGTAAAAATTGTGTTCTATGTGAGCAGGTAACTGCTATCATGGTGAAGCCATAAGATCAACATTTCCAAGAAAATATGGAAATATTATATATTATTATAAAAGCTTTTCTTTGGCTTTCCCAGCCATTATCTGTCAGGCATATTTACATGAGGTTTTCTTCTCTGCCAGAAAAGATGAGTGCTGGCTGCCTGCCTTATGTTCCTTGGCTGCATTACCCAGCTGCTGTGGCACTTGGATTGACTGGTTGATGGTGGGGCTGAGAAGTCTTTCAGATTAGTAATTCAAATTGTCATTTTGTAATGCTGTGTATCTATATCAACATTCATTTTGTGTTGTAGATTTAAATCACATTTAGGAGAGAAAAGTGCTGGGCTATATAATGGGAAATGCTACTTTTAATAGAAATCCCCTTTAAGAAATGAAATCAACCTTGAACAAAAACAATGCAAAGTTATTGAGTGATGTTAACGCTCCTCCTCAGCCCTGGTCACTCTTTTTTTGACCTTGCAACAGCATCTGCTTTGTGGTAGCCCTGGTGCTTGGGTGACTGCAAACTGACCAAAGGAAAATGGGTTCATGGCTTACATGCTCACAAAAAAACTATGTGCTGGTGAGATCTGGGGTGGGAGTCAAAAAGACCGTTTATTTCAGGAAAGAAAGAAGGAAGAAAAAGTAACTCCAGTTACACAAAAATCTGTTTTGTTTCTTGTGGACCAGGGAATGATAGGTGCCAGCTGGAGAACACCTCATGTTTTGCATGCTGGTAGGATAACCTGCCTGGTATCTGATACTACTAATGAATGCTTTTGTCTTACTGCTTTCCTTTGTGCCAATAGCTTCAGTGATTTCCTTGCTAAGCCCCCAAATCTGTTTTTTAATCCCTGTGCTGAGTAATTGTGGCATTTAGTACACTTTTCTTGTCTTACTTGCCTGCTTCCAGGCCAATTATTTTTCAATTGTGTGCTCAGAAGTGCTTTTGCCATCTGTTAGAGGAATCACTTAAATGATTGAAGTTGTTTAATGCTTGTGTTGTCAGTCATTATTTTATCTTCCTTAAATTTGATATAATCTACAGGCCTTGGAATTTTGTTCTTAATGTTGCTGCTACATAGAATTTGTTGTTGACAGCATCCCTAAAAAATTAATGAGAAATTTCAGTAATTAATTTTTGAGGTGTTTCAACATGTATAAAAACTTAAATCACAACATTTGAGTTCTAAAAAATAGATACAATTTTGTTTGGATTGTGGTTACAATGGAAACTAAATGAGTAGTCTACAGTGGAAAATGGGTTCTGAGTTTTCAGTCTGAGACAGAGGTAGGTAAAAGTAAATGGTCTTTGTCCTGTTAGTAAGGATATAGTCCAATACATGCACGACTAACAACTCTATTAATCTAAAAAACAGTAGCAATAAATTCTAAATAGGTGAAATCTTAACACACAATCTAAAATGAAAGAATTGAATCACATGGCTGTAAAATCTCATGGCTATGTTTTCTGTGGGTGGTGGAGCATTTGGGTTTGCCTGGTGCAGCAAGCCTCACCTTGAAGGACCTGGTTTTGTTTTGTTCCTGAACTTGTGTGGAGAATAACCATTATAACATCTTTTCAAAATATAAAATTGCAAGAATACTGAAAATCGTAATAATAGTCAGATTTTTTATGATTGCCTTTGCAGAAGCTAAAATAGATCTTTGCTGTAGGATTCAACCCTTTAGAGGTGTGTGGAACATACTGACCCCATAATGATCTAGAAGACACTGTGTCGTCTCTGACACCTGTGTGGCAGAGTGACTCCAGAGAGTGACCCCTGACTGCTGTGCAAAGTAATAGCAGACTAAACTTTCTTCATAATCATATATGATGAATATAGAAACATTAATATAGAAACAAGGATTATATTTCTGCTTCTCTTGTCTGTGCTGAGGTTTTCCAGTGAAGAAGCTTCATAGTTTCCCAAGTCACAGAAGCCAGTCAGACCCACTGAAGTGTGAAGGGAGGCTCAGCTGTGTAGCCACAGACACTCCAACAGGTCTGTGCTTGCTCATGAGCAGCCTGAACACTGCTCAGAGTGAGCCCCTGCTCTTGCAGCCTGCTCCCCTCTCCCTCTGACATTGCCATTTCTGCTCCATTCAGGATTCATTAGTATTTCTGAGTTCCCCACTGGGAGTCAGGAGCTCCTTGGCCACTGCCAAGATCACTTTGATCTGAAGCCTCTCTGAAGCTGCAGGAATCACCAGCACTGACTACAGAATAAAAGATAGAGTCCAAGAAATATCTGACTAAAAAAACCCAACCCTGTTGTCTTCCTAATTAAACCCTGTAGTTACTCTATGCATAAAGCAGCTTTTGTTGTTTGAAGTACTCTTCTATATGCATATGATGTATTTATGATCTTGATAACAATTCTTGATAAGAGGGGCAAGGTAATCTTAATGTGGTATTAGAGCAATGCAAGGAATTGTGATGGGATGCATATTCAACTAAACCCAACAAAGTTTGCTTGCTCCTTTGAAAAAAATTATGATTTGCAAGCAGCCTTCCCATACAGCTACATTTGATAAGGATCACGAATGTTCTTTTTGTTTGAATGCAAAAACCTCCTAAGCTGCAGGAGAGCCTGTGGTAATTAAATAAAAGGTGACCAAAACTTACTGTATGTTTCTTCAGTATTCCTCACCTGAACCTTGTAATTACTCAAGCATACTTGTGTAGACATGTATCTCATATAAGTATAGAATATAGTTCTTTGGAAATGCATAAGTTTTCTAGTTTACTGTCTTTAAGAAGAAAAAGAAAATTCAACAAATCACAAATCCTTTTATTTTTCTACACTTCAGAATAAAAACCAGCTCGTCTCAACAGAACACAGACTATAAAACATGTAATTGATAATAAAAGAATATTATTCTATTCCTATTTTATTCACAGGACAAACATCTGATGCCCATTGTGTGCCTGCACTTGATGCGATAGTGCAGTAAGATATTTTAAGGCACTGCAGGATTAAGAGAATTACATAATAGTCTGTTTCAGTAGACCTAAATTCCTATAACTAACATTTATAAGGGAAGAGGAGAGTTTCCAAGGTTTAACTTTGTTCAGCTTACTGTAGGAAACTTTCTTTGGTTGGGGTTCAGCCACTGCAGTGTAAATTTTACATACATAAGCCTCTTTTATTTAAGTACTGATGAAGCATGGGCTTATCATGAAGGTTATGTATAATTCCTGAAGAAGTCAATTGTGAAATTGTGAATATAAGAAAAAAATGAATGTCATTGACTGATCAGCTGCATCTGACAATGACTGTGCCTTACTTGGGATTTGTGGTCTGTATAAAATAACCTTGAAGCCTTTCCTTTTTTTACTGTATGTTATCTTCTGTGACAGAGAAATGGATGTAAGCTTAGGCCCATGCTTAAGTGCCCAGATAAATTAGGGCCCTATATTTTTTAGCTCTTAGTACATGAGTACACTGTGGAGAGGGCTGGTTTGTGATACTTATTGATGGAGTTGAGAGGAAATGCCATCTGACTGAGCTGGTGTTTAGTGTTGAATATTCCAGGTTTGAAGGGAAAGATTTGTTTCACCAGCTATTCTGTCATGGAGGGGAGCAAATAGACCCACCTTCCCCTCTCACCTGTGCCTGTAGTGAAAGCATGAAAACAAGTGCAGATCATGAGGATGGAGGCAGTGCTGATAAGTCTGTAGAGTGGTGAAGAAGATAACTCTACCATGTGTGTCCTTGGATGTTTGTTCCCATCCCTCCTATTATGTTGAGACAAGAGCTTGAGTGACATAGAGTGAGGTTTTGAAAATGAGTGGGGGTTTTATTCTATGTTTTGGCTTGGCTTATTTTGGCTGCTTAAGCTCCCTAGCCTGCTCAATGTGAGAGTTGGCATGAGGCAGGGGAGACAGACTGTCCAAGGACTGAGATATGACAGGACTGTCCCTTTCAATTCAGCACAAACCTTAAGCTGACAATATTATTGCAGCTTGTGGGTGCCACTTGAGGAAATGTAGCTTGGGTACAGCGCTCACTGAAGAAATTTTTCCCTTGCCTGGACTACTTGTCCTCATTTGCCTGCTGCAGCCTGTTCGTTGTGCCAGTGTGACTGTCCTGGGGCTGTGCTGTAAAAATAACTGTTCTGTGCAGCCAGTGCTGCTGCTCCCTTGTCAGGAGCATCCCTGGGGTCACACTGGAGCGGGTGGGAACCTTCTGCTGGAACTGGGGAAAATCCAGAGTTAAGCCATGAAGGCAATCTAAGTTTCTCTGACTGGTCAGTTATCTTGTCCACTCCTAGCACCTAAATGTAAATGCTTGGAAATCGAGAACAAATTGATTATTCTTTTAAATTGGTCTTTATTATAGTTTATTTAAATTTAAATATTGGAAATACCTTGAGGAGTACTACTGTAATCGTTTAACACATAAGCCAGAAAACAAGGTTTTCTAATTATTGATAACATAATTAAAAAAAAAAATCAATGATAAGTAGGTTTTAGGTTGTTTATATATTGTAGAAAGCCTTGCAGTTCTGTGTTCAAAAAAACCCCACAACAGTAACTAGGAAATAGAATGAGAAAAGCCCAACCAAGCAACAACAAAACCAGACAAGCAAACCAAATCCTCCAAACCCCCAGACCCACAAAATTGTCCTCCCCAAACCCTGTTTTGCTCTCCACAAATACCTTGTGTTTAAAACTTCTGGATTGTTATTTTTGGAAATTTTCTTCAGTTTAGATGGTCTATCCAAACAAGTGTCTTCCTCGCCCCCAAATGCAAGCCTTTGAAACTGTAGATATGTTCCCTTCTGGCATGATTTCAAGCATCTGCAGGGTCTTACATCTCTTTTCTTGCAGAGTTTGTTAACCAGTTGGGCCAGGAGTGTGTGGTATAAAATACCTATCTGCAGAGTCCTAGTGCTCACAGCACGTAGAAATAGCAATGCTGTAGACTGTCCGTCCTCTCATGCAGAGTTTGGTCACCTAAACCAGAGGCATAGAGTACCACGGCCTGCCTGGGAACTCTGCCCTCAGTCTGGCTCTCTTCCTTTGCCTTCCTAAATGTTACTCCTCTCCAAGGATGGTACTTTCCCCCTGGGTGCCCTTGAGACAGCCAAACACAGCTGATGGGACAGTCTGCCTGAGTCAGGTAGCAGAAACATGGACTTGCCAAGTTTGGCTTCTCCTGCCCTGAGTGGTATTTTATCGTAGCTGACATCTTCATACCCCAAACCCCTCGTGCTCTGCCAGGCACACAGCATTCCTTGTGCTGTCACGTCATTCTGCAAAGCTTGGCCAAACAGCCATTTCACAATCTGAGATCTGCTGACGTGAAAAAACTGCACAGGGACATGTCCCTGGGCTGCAGGTCTCACATGGAGCCTGGATGAAATCAGGAGCAGTGCTGGTGGGGAGGGTGCCAAGCCAGGGCAGCGCTACTGTTACTGGCAGGCATTGCCCTGCTTGGCCCACAGATGGACTGCACTGCAGGGCAGGACCAGTTGTCACAGCACATTTCTGCTAGAAAGTGGTTTGTATCATTCCAGGGTTTTGTTTTCCTTGCCTTCTTAAAGATGGGAAACTTAACTCATAAACGTGTATGCTGAGGGTTGCGATCATAAGGATTTTGGGGGACCAAAATGCACAATTGGTGAGAACTTTGCACCTACTGAAGTACCATGTAAAAATAAAATTTCAGATTGGCTTAAGTAGACTGTAGCTACTAACAGCAGAGAACTGCTAAGTGAATTTTAGTACCTGTGAGCATTGACACATGCAGTTAATGGGGATTTTGTTGTACAGATTCCTTGGGGAGTAGCAGATAGGCTTTGCACTAGTAGAACAGAGTGAATTTCCTCAAGTAGATCTTGACTGAAAACCTCCCTGGGCAGGAACCTGAAGATTTGTCCCTTGATTCAGCAGCTTTGAATAAGACAAGCAGTTTTTTAGAGTAAAGTAGGAAGTGCAGGTCACTGAAGAGCACTCAGGTAGTGCTACTTACTAGTCTGAAATCCAGATGTTTCCTTTGAGAAGAGGCAATACCAAAATATCCTGCTTGATGTGTTCTTAATTAATGTTTAATCTTGCATTTAGAATAATTTTGTCAAAAAATAAATTTAGTCTCCACAGATCTTTGTTTTTGTGTAGTGACTTGGCCTGAAGTAGGTATCCCTGAACAATTCTGTATGTGAATTAATGCTGAATTACCGGGGAGAAAATAAATACTAGGTACAAACCTCATTGTAGGTGCATAACTTGAATTAAAAGCTGCAACTTGAGAAATACATATTTGCACTAGGTGTATGTTTTCAAGGAATGCATCTTCAAGCTGTTTAAGTGCTGACTCATGCCCCATGAATGTGGTTGGATAGGGACACTTGAGGGCACATGATCCCCTTTTCCTGAAATATTTGAATGGAAATGGTTGGCGGAGCGCTGGAGGAACAAACTGTCCAAGTGGAACATTTAGAAGCTTGGTTGTGTGTTTGAAGAGCTGCTAGAGAGAGTGAGGCCATTGAGGTATATGAGGTATCATTGGCTTGACTTTAGAAGTTCTGCGACTTGGCTTTCCAGGAAAATCTGTCCTCACCAGCAGCTTTTCACATGAGAATGAATGAGAAAAGTGGCTGTAACAGATGACTGTGTTGGAGTGAAATCTGCTTCAGACTTGACTTGCAAGTAGTATTCTTCTTTTTTTGCTACTTGTGTTGATGTGTTAGAATAATGGCATTCCCTCCTCCGCAGCCTGTTGGTCCTTAGAGCTGCTCTGTATGGCCAAGACTCTTAGCTCTGGTGTTTTTATTGACCTAAGGAATGAGGAGCCTGAGAGAAGACAGAAGGACTTCACCAGCAGGCATATGTGCTATGGATTGATGTCTTGCCTGATGCAGAAGAATGTGCACAGATCCAGATGGTCATCACAGCTCTCTTTGGGAGCAACCCTCTTGCATGTAAATGGCTCTGGATAAAGGTTAGGAGCTGGAGCCACCGAAACAGCTGGGTGAGGATTTTGTGGATCCCCAAAGACACTTAGGGAAATTGCCCAAGTGCTTCAGCCTATGTCTTGGTGAAGCTTCTGGAGTCACACAGGAAATCTGTAGCAGAACAGATAGCTCTGGGTAGAAGTTCTGGGTGGCCTCTGTTGTTTAGTGAGACCTGTAAGATCTGGGGACTCAAACAGCACTGCTGTGCTTAGCACAGACTCTTGTGCCACAGGCGAGGTCTCCAAAGGATCAAACGATTTCCACCCTCCATGTACAACAAGTTTTTAACAACAACAATAACAACAACAAAAACAACAACAATAATAATAATAATAATAATAATAAAGGCATTAACTTGATTTGCCAGTGCACTGGTATCTGGAGAGATTTATTTTTACATTTTTAGGGGTTGGTGGTGGCTTACTCAGTTTTCTTTAAATAGAAGTTTTCTTCAAGTTTTTGATCTGTCTTCTTCAGTCAATACTAGAACTGAAGTTGTATCATGACAAATTTGATTCCCAGGTTTATCACTTCGCTGTCATGACAGACTCTGATTTAGGTGGATAAAGAATTGGGTGTTGTTTTGCTTCTTATTTAGTCTGAAATTAGCTTATATTGATATTAAGGGTGTTTGTCCTCTACAGGGGAAAAAGAAGAGTATCATGTGCCAGAAGTTTATTATTTTGCTATTTTTCATTTTTAATACCACCAACAATTGCAGGAAGTAGTTCTGAGACAAATTAAAGAAGAGATGAGTTGTGAAGGCAAGAGAACAACAGGAAATAAAGTGGAAAAATAGGCTGAGTGCAATTCTGACATGGAAAAAGTTTCTGTTCTTTTTTCTCCCAAAGGTTGGCCTCAAGTATTTGCTTTTAGGGGCATTTGCAGAGATCAGTTGGCCCTTCCAGTTCCTGATATTTACTCTTTCTTCATGAACAATTCTAGCCAGTTAAAATTATTGCAATGTTAATTTTCTCATGAAAATTAGCAGGGATGATTAATTTAAGCAAAGCATACAACAAAAGGCAGAAGCCTGGTCCAGATCCTTGTTGTTGTTGCTATTGACTTATGAGCATGAGGAATTATGTACTGAACGATTTAATCATATATGTTTTCAGTACAAATATACAAAAATATTGTGCAGTTGTTAGGCCAAAGCCTCATCCTTTTCAGCAAGGAGAGAAATAAGAGAATTACTGTAAAAAATGAGATGATCAGGTGACACAGGTGAACCTGCAGGGAATTACACTCCATTGACACATCTCTGTTGGTCTTGGAGGTGGTTGCTATTAGAAAAAAAATTATTTTTTTTTTGGTACCTTCTGGGTACTTAGTAAAGACCTAAAAGAGCTATGTAATTTAAAATTATTTTTCCTTTATAGTAGAATAATGACCAAGAGTTCCAACATGGATTTGTTTCTGCTGGGAATTTAAAAATGTGAAAATTATTCCTGATATAGACTTTAACATTTCCTAGACTCTGATTTCTTCGATCTCCTGCATCCCATCCTTCTTCATAGATTTGCCAATTTCTTCACCTTCATCCTTGCAAGGTGGGGATTCCCAAGGCCAGTTCTTAGCATGTCTCATTTCCAAATTCAGCTTTCTCTAAATGTGTTTTTTTAGTAATTTTAATTTTAACAGAAGGCCTCAAATCCAATCCCAGTCATATTCCACAAAGTAAATTTACTGTCAAGGCTGGGATGTAAAGAAGGAATGAGAAGTAAAATGAACTTTATGTGAAATATAAATACAGCTGGACTAATCACTGCACTGATTGTAAGATTGTTGCAGATGCAGGGCTTAAATACATAAAATACAAGTCTAACAAGATGTGAAATGCAGATAATTAAGCCCTTTCTGACTCAGCTGTCGAGGTTTCGCTTAGACATCTCCCATGAATTCCTTCTTTTGTTGAGGAAATGAAATGTTTCCTCCAATTAAACCCCTTATTGTTTAAAAATCTATTTGTTTTCTGAGCCAAAGCACAGTTCATTATTTCTTTAATGCTTATTCTGGAGATTATACAGGTGTGTTTCTTATAAAGTTTTTTTCATTTCTTCTTTTCATATTGTGCTTACAAGTAGATTGAGTTATGTGGAATCAAAGATGTGCTTGCTCTGTTCCACCAGCTACAGTTTGACACTGAGGTACACACAGGAAAACATTTAAGCTTCCCTTCTACAACTCAGAGCATCTCAGTATATGCATATAAATAAACTGTTCTGTAGGAGACTGACTGCTGCTTAGCCTGAATTCTGAGAATCCACAGCAGAACCCGAAAAAACATCTTCAGTGTTTTTCTTCTCTGTGGGCATCAACTGCTCAAGTAGAAATATGTCCCTTTCATATATTCTAGGGGCACAGACTAAAGGATTTCTATGAAGTACCACAAGAAGACATCTGTTTCATCTCTTTGACCTGCCACTTTGCTGGTGGTAGTGCTTTTTTGAAATTTTCCCCGCAAGGAAAATCAGAACTGTATGGGAATATGAAGTTCACATTGTTGAACAAGAAAGTAGAAAGTCTGAAAGAGGATAACAGACCTTGGTGTGCTTTTTCAGATCCATCTAGACTCTCTTGTAAATACAATAAATCTGTGAGCTTGTGACCATTGAATAACATTTAACTTGAGTGGTTTTTAGTTCTCCTGAATTTTCAGGAAGAGGATGGATGTGCATATACGTAAAGGATGTGAAGAGTTTATACACATACACACTCCTACATAAAAATGCAAACATTTTAAGAAATAATCAGTACTTTGCTGCTTTCAGACACAATAATGAAATCTTCACATAACAGTCATGTAAGTGAAAAACTAAACAGTTTAAAATCATACTGTAATTTAGTTTTCAATTATACATTCATAAGTAATTTCACTTGCAAGTAGCCCACTGAAAGCTGGCTTACAGAGTTATTTCAATTAGCTGTCTTCTTAAGTAATTGTAGAATGAAGTCATGTATTTCAACAGTCATAAACACTCAGTTTTGCTTGCTGAAGGGTTTTGTTGTTCTATTAGATTTTCCCTTCATGAATTCAATTTTAGTTATGCCAGAAAACAGTCAAGCTGCTTCTAGTACTTTGGCTTGGCTGTGCTGAGGTGGTAATTGCCATAAAGAAACAAACTTTATTTCTTTTGAGAGAGCGAGACAGCAGGAGACTATTAAGTATCACTAGAAACCTGAGATGAAATCAATTAAATTATATGACCTAGATGTATTCTCATTATAATCTGGGTCATGATTCACTGTCTTGGCAAGAGAAAAAAAAGCATCAGCAAAACCAAGTCCCTTTCTGGCCCTGTGACGCCCACCCATCTGAACCAGGCTGCCAGAATGAAGTGGTCAGTGCTGTGACCACTAATTTTGATAAGACTGGTTAATGATGTGTGACTTTCTGTACAAGCTGGACAGAAACTCTTCTGATTAAAACTGTTCTAATAGCTTTTTTAAAAACCATTTTTAATGACAGCCCCAACAAAAGAATGCAAGTTAATTATCCAGGGAGGGGTGGAGGGAAGAGGGGGAGATGACACACACATGCCAAGAAAATAACTTCCTGAAATGAGAGGAATCATATTAGGGTGGTTGTGTCTTGTTCAGTTTCTTTTCACAGTTTTAGACGTCTTGAAAAATTACACTGTAACTGTTGCTTAATTTAACACGTAGAGCAATTTTAAGCAACACTATTTAATCTGCTTTGACTAGTTCCTTGATTTTTCTGGAATCTTGTATGATAGTGAGTGATGCTTTGAGATGTGTAAGAGATGAATGATCTGTGGTAAAAGCAAGGATTAAAAAATAGGTGCAAACTCAACCAATTCCTTTTAGCAGTATCAATCAGTGCATTTTTGCTGTGGTCCTGCAGGTATGGTGCTGTCTGTTTTCAAGTGAGCGTTTTTGTAGGCATGCCAAGTGATCTATGGCATTGCTTAGGTTTCTTTGAGTTCAGCTTTCAAATTCCACTCGTACACAATTTGGATATGTCAGATGATGTTACTGTCCACCGCAAGTACTTGGCATAATGTGGTTGAGTTCCAGGTGATATGTCTGAGGATGTCCTGATTACCAAAACCTCTCCTGGAAATCTTCTTGTATAAGTCCATAAGATGAGAGGTGTAGCTGACCAAGTACCTGGTATTCAGTGAAGTAGACACTATTGTTGCCCTCTTCTATGGTATACCCCTGCGTATTGTGAGACAAAGCATACAGCTGTTTGATATAGAAACACTGAGTCACGGTAGGAAGAAAAAAAATCTTTTTAGGAAACTACAATGTCTGTTTGTTAAAAGAACTTGCCACAGATATGCAACTGTCAGTTACAATTGTAGCCCTGGTTTTTGACCATGGATATGCAGACTGGCTTCAGATGCCAAACATTTCCATGTGGAAATCTATGCACCTCCCCAGATTCCATGCAGAGTTCATCAGGAATATTGCCAGGATCTTTAATTTTGCATTGTTATTTCCCACGAGTAAAACTGAGGTTATGTTTAAGTAATGAGATGCTGTCAAGAGTACAGGGAGCTTCTCTTTCTGTTTTGATTAAGGCAGCAGACAGGTGATGTAGCTTGGGGACAGCTTCCAAGGAGAAACCCTGACCATGAGGTCTCCAGCTGCACTCAACCAGGTCTTAATTCAGCCCCCTCTGCTTGCTGCCCTCAGCCTCATTTATATTCTCACTCTTCTCTTGGTAACTTTCCACTGCTCTTGGCTCACTGTACATGTTCTACTTTACTACTTTGTCTCAAATTTAGCCAGGCAGGAGTGTTCCTGTTCCAGGTCAGCAGGCTGGGTCTCAGGGAACCTCAGCAGATCCTGAGGTTCCCTGTGGGACACCCTGACAGGGGTTCCTGGTGCAGTGCAGGATGGGCAAGCTCAGGAGAAGCTGGGGAAGCAGATGAGGGAGGATCCTTCTTATACCCCTGTGTGTTGACTGAAGTTTAATGCATAATTGACAATTGTGTGGAAGACATCTGGTTGGGAGAGCATGTTTCATTTAAAAACTTTTTATGAATGAAATAACCTGACTTGAGAATTCTATGTGCCTGCACTACAGCTCTGAAATTTTACTTTTTCATTTAAGTTTTTCAGTTTAGAAGTTACAGGTCTCAGGGTGGCTTGGAAGGCAAATGCCATGTACTGTGAAAAACTTGAATCCTGTTAATCTCTGACTGGAACTGTAGTGTTGTCATGCTTAGTTCTATAGCCCAGGAGTGTATTACAGCCCCAGAGTTCCTGACATGGAGGTTATGAACAGTACACTGTTCAGTTCCTGAGCAGGAGCTTTTTGGCACCTGGCAGACTCCCAGCAATCAGATGCTGACCAGTTCTGAGCAGGCAAGTTCACCGCAGGGGCACCTGGAACCACAGTCTGTAATCATGGTGTCCCTGAGGAGTCTGTGTGCATTGGAGGAGGAACTGGTACAATCTGTGTGTGTTTGTGGTGGCCTTCAGGGCACAAACTAAAGAAGGGGAGTGAACATGGGATTTTGGAGACTGGGGCGATAGCTTCACACAGGCTGAGTCTTGATCTTAATGGGGACAAATGTCCTCTTACACATCTATTAACTTCATAGACATCATGGGTCTAAAAATAATGCATATTGGAGCAGTGTGATGCCTAAATAATATGGACAAGAGAAAGGGGGAGCTGCTGATTCTGTATACTGAAAACATGCTTAAAGGATATAGATCTTTAAGATATCACAAAGAAATGTGCATGTTAATGTGTTGATATCATCAATGAAGTGGTGATCATAATGCAAAGGAACCAAACCATAACCTCACCAGCTGTTTTAGCATGACCTCCTGGAACTCAGCACACTGTTTTAATTTAATAACCTACTTTCGTTATGTTGATCAACAGCCATTAAGTGCTAGTGATAATATCTGTACTGATGTAGCTGCAAGACATTAAGCCATTTGGCCAAATATGGTGTTTTATTTAACTGTATAATTTAATCATATTGATATGTTGTAGACAGTTGGCATCGAAATGAAAGACTTTTTATAATCTGTATAAATCAGGATTTATGATCTTGAAAAAAGAAAAAATCTTTAAATACACATGAAGTGTTATTTGCTAATAGAAAATATGTAGTATGTTGAATTAAGTTACAGTTATTTTTCTTAGCAAGTCAACAAACTAGACAATTGTTCTTCAGTGCACCAACATAATTAAATTGCTTTCTTATGATTTCCTGCACTGAATGCCAGGTATATGATTACCCCCATCTTATTTCCTACCTACCTGCAAATGCATTCATAATTCTGAAAAGATCACCCATTCAAGTGTTTTTATCCTGTTATGCCACAAATTGCTGTGTTTTCATCCCATTTTGAAAGTTAATTTTGGGTTCTGCAACTTAGAATAGGATTTGCTTTGCTGCCTTTTTTTTTTTTCTTTCCATAACAGAAATCTTGAATTCTGGCAACAAGGGCTGTCTTCTACTGAAATTGCTAAAAAGTGGTATATGTCAAGTTCTTTCAGTGCACTGATTCAGCTTGAAATGAGAACTTCTATCAATCAATGTCTTTAAGTACTATTTGCCTTGCTTATATGACTGTTAAAAATGAACATTATTTCCAAGCATTGTTGCAAGACTTTATACCTATAGTTTTTCTGCTATGAGTGGCAAAGGTGAGCCCTGCAGAGGTGTCCTCAGGAGTGATTGGTAGTCAGTGACACAGGCAAATGAACCCACAGAGCATGTTTGTTTGTCTTTCATAAATTAAAACTGACAGTAGCTTAAAAACCTGCAGCCAATGCATAAAAGCAGTAAATCTGTATTTACATAGAATGAAAGGAGATGGTGTTTGTTCGTAAATTGATAATCTGCATAGGCTGTGTGCCTGATAGCCTGGAATTGGCTGAGTGCCTAAATAAATGAGTGGGAAGGCCAATTTACCTTCCTGTGGAATATTCCACAGAAGTGAAAACCTATCATTTTTCTAGTCTAAGACCAAAGGCACCAGATGGTTTTGATTTATTTGGTTTCTTTTGTTGAGGAAATGACAGATCACTGTGGTGCTGAAGTTTTTAAAAAGCAGTATTTTTCAAGGACCTTGCTTATAACGTTTTTTTTTTCTTTTTTGCAACAGTCTGCAAGGTGAAGGGTAAAATATAGTGGCATAATCTGTATATTTTGCCCAAGCTGGAATAGATTTGTTGACCATTAAAGTTGTTATGACTGTTCTCAGCATGGAGAGTTTTAATGTACCCCTTCCTCCAGTCACTGCAATGTGCCTGGCAGTGCTGGGAAATACTGGGGAGGCAACTCAGAAATGGTAACTGCACACTTTGTCTCACAAAGCTTCCCTGTGGCCCACTGCTGAGGGGTCATTCAGTTTTGTCTCAAATTGCCCTGGGACAGCATCACTGTATACAGTAAACAAGATAAATTTCAGGGGAAGAGTCACATCCACATCAACAGCTGGACAGGGACAAATAAAAAAGATGTGTTGCAGTGGCTGAACTTGGATGTTTCACTTGGCTTTCTGCTCCCAAGTGCATTCCCTGGCTGCAGCCAGGATCTTGTATTAGAAACATCAAGACAACTGTTACAGTCTGGAGAATCCCCTAGGATAAGGAAAATCACCTTTGGAAAGTCTGCTCATCTGTGTGTACCAGCGGGAACAAAACAGGCCTGACCATTGGGGTTTTGTTTGTTTTTCTTTTTTGGCTACATAAGAAGACACATTGATTTGGCCAAACTGAAGAGATTTCCTGGAGCCTCTGCTCATCCAGAATTGGTTGTTGCCCCAGCAAACTACTATTGAGGTCAATGAGGTTATGTCATCTTACTGCAAATTGATTTTCTGGGGATAAAATTGTATTCTGTGTTAATTAATATGCTCAAATCATTTCCACTGGCACAAAGGCGTGTCTGCTGCGTGTGCCAAGTGAAATATCCTGAGTAAGTGTAAGCTGTTAAAAGCAAAATGATTAATCCTGAATTAGATAAAAATTGCCATAGATCAGTAGTAAATTTAGTCTGCTGGATCGATGCAAAAATGCTTGGGTCATTCGATCTGATCTGGCCTCCAGGCTCAGCCACATTACCCTGCTCACTGCTTGGTTGGCTGTGTGGGACAGAGCATTGAACATCTGGCTCACAAGATGCTGTGTACGAGGTAATGTTGACACTGACATTCTCTTTATTAGTTGCTGTATCTTTGGAGCCCTTTTCAGTGGACCTACTGAAGTCACTGACTCATTGGGCGGTCAGCTTTGAAAACTGAAATTATTATATTGATACTTCCCTCCTGGAACTAACATTCAAGTAATGGGGCAATGAAGGAAACAGGAATGATTTAGGGTACAAGAGCAATCTTCTAGAAAGAAATAAGGTCCTTTCTGCTGCTTGCCAGTTCTCAGTTTGTGGCAGTTGAGAAAGATATTGTATCTGTCAATGAAGTTGTTATTAAACATTGTACAGTTTTGAGATGGTATCTATGAAAATATTTGTATGAACTCGTAAGAAACAAAACACTGGTATGAAAAGTAACTGTTGGTTTGGGTTTTTTTATTTTTAAAAAACACGCACTTAATCTCTGACAAATTAGAAAAACAAATTATGTTGTCAAAATAAGAGATCCAGAAGCTAAGAATGTACCTATGTATTAAAAGGAATGTGCTCAAAACATGTTGCAAAACACACCTTGTCATCGGAGAATATATCAGTTTTGCATTACTTTAGGGATAGATAATAGAATGTTTTATTTTGCATGTTAGACTATTAATTATCTGCAATTCCGTAAGTTCCCATGTGCCCCAAGGCATTATGTACCCTTCATACCATCTGTACCTATGAGGTATCAACACATCAGTGCTCACACTGCAACTCATTTGAGGATTTATCCCTCACTTTCAGGGCTGACAGTGAACATTCTCTCCTCTGGCAGGAAGAGGACTTCTACACGGGGAGATTTTACACTGATGTGAAAATGCAGTTGTAATATTAAATAAGCAGGAGAAACATGCAGTGCAGAATTACCATTCTGTGGTTTCTTGGTTTTCTGATTGTTTTTGCTCTATATCAAACTTGGAAAGAAGAAAGTTTTGTCATCTTTTTGTCCATGGCATAACCTCATTGCACTCTGCTGCACTCTTCTAACTGCTAGAAAAGATAATCAGTCAGAAGCTTCTGATAATGGTGATCAAGAAAATAATTTATTTTTCTGTCACTGCAGTTGAAGTGGTGCTTTTCACTTCATAAGGAAGGAAAAAAAAAACCCAAGCAAGATGGTATCATGGTCTTTTTATACTCCTAAAAAGCTGTTTGCCCATATTATTCATCTTGTTACATTATTTGCTTTTCAGTCCAGTCTCTCATACAAGTTGAAACCATAAAAAAAGGAAAAAGAAAAAAAGCCAGCTTTACTTCCAGTTCTGTGAGATACTTAGAACATGGCTGGACAGTTAGATCTCATTGAACCTGATTTGAGGAGGGAGCTGGACTAGATGGCTCCCAGAAATCCCTTCCAGCCTGGGCTTCTCTGTCATTCTCTGTGTGGCTTAGAATGAAACATTAGAGCTGCAAGCAAGTGGGATAGAAGGTGCTTTAGGAAGGTGGAGGTGATGAGGGCAGGTGTTCTGGGGCATAAGCTGTCATTTGGGGAATCCTAGGGGCTGGTGCTGAAAATTCACATGGCTACAAGCCTTTTCAGGAAGCTTGTAGGCAGTAAATGCTGCTGGAAAAAATTAACCATCTTATCAGTGATCCATTACAATGGGCTGTTTAATGTAAAAATACCTATTTCTTATGCTTCTTTATAAAGAGAATCTACAGGGTTTTTTTCCTTATAGTGGCTACTTCTTTCTGTGGTAAGCAGAAACTTCATGACAGCTTTAGCTGGCATTTCTTTTCAAGGACTTTTAAATCCTCAGAGTTTGAAAATAATAGATCAGGCTAAATGTATTACTATAATTCAGTAATTTGGAGAGAATAATGGAAGTGAAATTTTTGTGTCTGAATATAGGAAGATATGCATATTAGTGTGGTAGTGTATGAGCTGTATGCATATTATGTGCATATATTTACATTTCTGGCATAATACGTTCTAATTGAAACAAACAGTGCAACAGCAGTCAATGGACTATTATGTGGAAGTAGACAGGATTTACTTACCAAAAATGTAATCAGTTTTTACATTACTTCAGCATTTTCAAGATGCAAGATGTGTAATAATCACTTCAGATGCTATGTATAATTATTTAAATGTATTCCACTTTCCAGGTTTCAAGGTCACAGTGAGATATTAGATATTCCTTTTCTTTTGTTATCATGAAGGTAGTATGGACCACGTATAGAAGAAAACTTCTGTTAGAACAAATGAATATGTAACCAGGTGAGCTTAAGAAATAGTCATCTAAAATAATTACAAAATAAAGCAGAGCCTGAAGTGAACAAGCCTTTTTCTTTGTTTTTTTTCAGGATGGTTGAAGGTGTTTTAAATGCATTATTTGTGCTGTATCCTTATGACATGGTAATTTTGAAATTAGCTTTGTAAACCTCATTTTAAAAACACGATGCATGTTAAAAAAGAATAATATTCAAGTGAAACCAAATGTCACCTTGGCTAAGGCTGCTCAATGCAGCATATAGATGAAATGCTCATCTTATTCTCATTCTGACTAGCAACCTTTTTTTTTTTTTTCCCCCTTGGAAAGGGGACAAAACTCACACTGTCTCATGACTGCAATGCTGAAAAGAGCAAGGTGACAAAACTCTGCAGGATCCTTCATTTTCTTAGCTGTTGTTATGTTTATTGAGATCATTTATTTCTGGGTAGGTCTTTATTACACTTTGGCAAACAAATTTGATATAATCTCTTCTAAAAATCCAATCACCCTTGTAAATGAAGAAGTCTGTGCTTTCTGCTGTGCTAATATCCCTTCAAATTTGCTAATTTTGAACAATAGTAAAATCTCTTACAGTATATGGTGTTTTGAGACAGATACTGGTAGACATTAGAAATTAATAATGATGGTAGTGGCTGGAGACATACAGTTATATATTAATCAGGCAGCATTGCTTATGTACTAACAAGATATGACTGATGCACTGTGGTGTTTTACAGGAGGTTTGGAAAGTGTGTGCATTGATTATTGACAATCAAAGATGTGTGTTTGTGTACTGGTTCCCAAGACACTGTGGATGCTAATCACAGACTTTGTCAGAGGATGCCTTCCTTACAGGAGAGGATTGGAAGTGGGGTGTTTAGAGGGAAAGTAACTGAAGATTAACTATTCTGGGCAGTGCTGGTTACAGACAGAGCAAAGGAAGGCTGCAGACTTTCATCTCCTTGTTGATTTTAATGGCTCTATTAAATAATGTGCTGCACCCTCCCCATCCAGGAGCCATGAAAATACATGTTTCTCCATCAGAAATGCTTGTTTATCTTCTGAAGCATAGAAAACTACAGCTTACTATATACCCACAGTCTGGGCTTTAGTTTTTGGACTATATAATTATTTACTATTTACTATATAATTATTTTAAAATTTTATTATTATAATTTTAAGTCAAAGATCAAGATTCAGATATATCCGAGAGGGAATGCAAATTTGCTGCATGTCCCAGGACACTTAAAATGCAGGTAAAAAAATACATCTTTCCTGCACTTGACCTGCTGCTTTCTCTGGTGAGGTTGATAAAAACTACAGCTGTAGTATTAAAATGAATTCAATGAAAACTAGTAAGTTTTTCCGTAGTACTCTGTGGTGTACTTACTCGTATGAAAGTGGTGATGGCAGATATATGGAGACAGGTATCAGGTAAAGTGAGGCAGAATGGGAGGCAGTGAACAGGCAAAGCTGCTGAACTATTTTCGTAAGAATCACAGCAAATGAGAGTTATATATGGGATATAATAGCAGACAGTGAAATAGCTTTTGGAGGGATTTCTCCAAAATGGGAGCAAGGTTTGGAGAAGTTAGAGAGGTACTTGCTGAACACTGTAGCTGGTGGGTCAAAGTGCTGCTATGAGGGCAGATGGGAAGGGAGGGTTTATTTTTCAGCAATAAATGAATAGTTATAACTGGAATGAATGTGAACCATGAAGGGCTGTGCAGCTGAAGTCAGGTAGCTTGTGTGTTGGGGGGCAGCTCTGAATGGCTGCCAGGTAGCTGGAGTTGTGGACTAGGAAAATAAAAATTAGTGAGAACATACATAAGCAACAAAGACACCATAAAACCTGAATTATGTCAGAAAATTTAGTGTAAAACTGAGTTTTCACTTTTTGTTTTGAGAATGATGAATTTAAATTATTGTTTCAGCTGAGGGAATAACAAATGCTTTATCTGTGCACTTTATTAAAAAGTGCTCTGCAGCTTCCTGAAGTTAATACCAACTTCATTTTGTGCAGAAGATTTTGAAGGATAAATATAAGAGGTGGTGCCATTGAAGGTAAGATGGTGTCCTAGGCTTTGAGGTTCTATCAAAAGCAGCCACAACAGATAGGGAGCTGCCTTGTGAAATAGGAAAATGGTATTTCAAGCTGCATTGTCAGGACTGAAATGTTTTCCAGGAACTTGGTTTTGTTTCTGTGCAAGAGTTTGCTTTCATACGCACTTCCCATAGTTTCTCATGTCAAGCCCTGCCTCAGCCATCTTAGTGTTTATTATTTCTCCTCCAAAGGCAGATGGGTGATAGTTAAAAAAAAATCTTGTCATTACCATTGGCATCCCCTGAAGAATACCTGGTAGTGAATTCTTTCTCTTTTTGGAAAATGGAAAATATGTGAAAATGGCAGCCTTTCAGTCCTCTACTTTCATTATAGCATTCCTAGCATGGAATTTACGTCTGTAACATTTGTGCTTACTGCTTAGCTCTAAAAGTGCTGGGTAAGACTTACACAATTATATGCCATAGCTTGTTTTAAATTCCTGTAATTTATGGAAGACATTACTCAGTTATCATGCAAGTTTGTTGTAGTAATATTCAAGCAGATCTTTTTTAAAATCTATTTTTAGCATTAGAATACTGATCTTTTATAATTCTCAGTGATATAAATAAATCTAAGGCTTCCTTCTGTGTGTATGAATATATTATGTTCAGGCATGTACAAGCATATAAGTAAAATATTCACTAACATATTTGTAAAATAATAGATAAAGACTAATACATTTAAAGCAGAGCAACAGCTGGGCAGAATATTTGGGTATTGTAAACTGTCACATCTTCAATGGATTTGACTAAATTTATACTGTCTGGATCATATAGAACTAATTGAGTCTCCTTACATAGGCAAGTATTGACATGTAAGTATTTCAGATGGTAATTTGAGGATTGCTAATGCATTGCTCTCTTGAATTTCAAAGGTGCTTGCATAGATATGAGGGAGAAGAGAGTTTCTCACACTCATCTTTTTATCATGTTTCTGCTGAAATGTAAAATATCAAGAAACATTCTGTTTTCATTAAAGGTTGTCCTGGTAATTAGATGGTATATTCTAACTTTCTTGTCTTAAAAAAACCAAACCAAACGATTTGAAAAGTGTTAGCAATTTCTAGCTTTTGCACTGATCCATGGTGTTGATTCTTTGAATTCAGCTTGTTGGGAATTATTTCTACAGTAGGTATGTTTCCACCACACATTTTGATAACTAGGAGTTTAAAATTTTTATTTTACTTATTAGAATTACAAAGAGAGCAATTAAGATGTAAAATAAATTGGTGTTGGCTGTATTAATATTAAATATGAAAAATGAAAAATGTGACATTTACTGGGTTATAATTTAAATGTCAAAACAAGGGGATGAAAAATAGGGCAAAAGCCTGTGGCATCCTTGAAATGATCATCCTGAGATGCATAGATGGCAATCTAGTACCGTTTCATGAATTTCTCTTTCAATAGAAATAAAAATCTCCAAGCAACATGCTCCTTACTAATTGTTTTAAAATGCGAAACTTTTTTAATTGGTGGCACTTCCAAGAATAGAATATAAAGCAAACTTTCACTTTAAAGTAGTAGTTATTGACTGCCCACCGTGGAAGACCTGTCACTTGTGAGAGGGAAGGCTCACTCCACCTTGTGCTGTGTGGCTCTAAGAAGTCTACAGTATAAACTCAGGTGTGGACAGGTGTGATATTAATTCTGTGGTACTGAAAGTAAATTCTGGGAGTCAAAGGTAGGGAAATACTCTCCTTTTTCCTGTACCCCTCCAGACAATATGCAGCATTGGAGATCTTTTAACACATGACTTTTATATACTTGGTGTGGTGGCCTGTTAACCCCGTGATTCTGTATGTTCCCCGTGTTCCCTCCCTAGCCTTGGCCACTCCCTCAGTTTCTCCCTATTTGCTTCTGTACCCCAACCCCACCCAGGGACTGCCCCTGGGCCCCTGGCAAAACCACCCCGCACTCAGACTCTCTCAGAGGTCTCTCTACCTCTGAACATCATGGGGACAAGATGTGATTAAAGCCATCTCAAACCCTCATGAGAGACCCTTCTCTGCCTTCTTTACCATCCACTGCGTTGTAACGCTGCCAGCTGCCGGAGCCAGATCGCAGGGCTGTCCGAAATGGACTCC
>NW_024581083.1:4561772-4565152 GCF_017639235.1 Corvus kubaryi
ACGTGTCATTTCTTTTGTGCCATGTTAAAAAAAAAAAAAATCCAAAATTGCCGTTATCTCTTAGCAGTGCACTTTTGATTAAAAACAAAAAAAGAGGCTTTTACTTTGGTGTATGTTCAAAACTTACCTTTTTTTTCTAGCCTGACATTATTTTGGATGGTGATAAAAGAGTCGATGATTTTAAAAGTTTAATTTTTCCAAGATGTTTGTTTCTAGTACCTAAATACTTGGAACTGACTGTGCTCAAATACTGAACTTGTTCAGAACGTAGTAACTTGACACTTTGTGTGTTTCACTTTCATCACCTGGGAGACTAATGAGGTCTGGAGAAAATTGGACAAGTCTGATTCATACTTTAGAAGAAGCTGTTCTTGACTTAGAAGAAACTTTACTAACATTCACTTTTATTATTTGGAAATGTTTGGGGTAAACTTTTGAAGTTTTTATCTTAATTTGCATGTTAATTGGTTAAGGACACAGAATTTGGCCTAACACTCATAGGGGCTTATACAGGAACAACAAAAGACACTGAAACATAGTAGCACATGATACAAAAGTGATGCAAAATAAATGTGGTTTTGTCAAGTATTTGTGAATGGAAGTTTGTTGTTTGAAGCAAATTTTCCATTATTCTTGAAGGGGTTTCAAGTAAACATCTTTCTAAATATGGATGTGATTTTAGGGCTATTGCTGTAGCTGTAATCATGCATTTGAAAATAGCATCTGGAAAGTTATCAGTTGTCTTAATACCGTTTTCCTACTAAAATATTTAGTTCCTCAGTGTCATGCTTGGGTTCTCAGAGATGTTGCACTGAATGAATTGGCAAACATTTGTTCTCAAATTGAATGACTTGTGTGATGTACAGGAGTTTTTTTATAATGTAAAATAAAGCCCTTGGCCTAATTTGAGGATAACATTACAGGTGATTTTACTGTGAGACAGGGAGGTGTTGGTGACAGAGAGCTTGATGCTGTTCTTTTTCAAGATAGCAGGAAACTTGAATAAATTCACCTTCTGAAACATTACTTCTGGAAAATTTCTAAGTGGCTGAAAGCAGCTTCCAAACTTTGTATGAATAAACTTGTTATCTAGTATTCTACCTTCAGGAGCTTTAAGTGCAGAGGAAGAAAAGTGCATTGTATTTTAAACCACTTTCTTTTCATTAAGACATTTTCATTAAGCTGTGGGTAGGAGAAACAGGGAGATAGAGTTATTCCTTTGACAGCCCTGAGCAGTGAGGGAATGATGAGGGTTCCTTGCTGGGACTGCAATCTACCAGGTCAGTGTTATATCCTCTCATCCCTTCAGAATTGGAAGGTTCTCGTGAAAAAATTTTAAAAATACTTGTGAATCTTTTCTTTGTTTCTTTAAATGGTTTCTAGACATTTGGTCTCCAATTAAAGGTGGTAGCGTATCAGAATACGGTGATCTGACACAGCCTAACTATATAAGGGAGTATTATTTTTAGTATTCTGTAGTCAGTTTATTGTGTTTCTATAATGAAATGTTTGACCTTTCTGAAAAAGCCTCTTCAGACTATCTGCAGAACTCAGAGGAGAGACTGTATAGACAACTTTGTCCTACTAATTTGCCTAAACCATTTAAGCTCTGGGCTTATTTTACTCTAAGAAGCCCCCTATTTCTTAAACCCAGACAATCACGTTACATAATTTTTTTTCACTTACAGTTTCAAAAGAGATTCCAAACCAAGATTATAATCTGCTTAATTGCAAAATGTAACACTTGATTTTACAATGGTCTGTATAGCAAGTACTAATATATCCTGAATATAGCCTGAAATGAATGAGGAGAGAAACATACAAGGAAACAACAAAATATGTACTATGCAAGGCCTTGGCTTTTTTGCTTGCAAATTCACCAGAATTTGGAGTAGAAACCAGGAGGAATACCATGGAATGCTAGCTGATGCAAAGCCTTCTGAGATAACAAGAGACACAGAAAGAATTTTTTGGATTTGTGGACCTGTTTTTTTCTAAGCGTGGCCTTGCTGTAGCTTTGTTTGTAGTCATGGCAAACACTACTGACTTTAGATAAAGGCAGATAATTGCTTAGAGTCATGTACTAACATTAATGGGATCAAACTTCTGCCTTGGGAGAAAGGCTAAATAATCATAGTTATTCAGCTTGATATAATTTCTTTTAATTTTAATGTTAACTTATTTTAAAATTATGTTTCAGTCTCGATATATTGCATCTACAGTATAAATTTGTGCCACCCTGCAGGCAGAATGTTTATCTCCAGTGTCATGAAGTAAATCATGAGGTTTTCGCTTTGCTGAACAGGATAATTTAGAATTGCTATTATAGAAAGTAAAAGTCTGTTAAGGATGTTCAAGAATATTACTGCTGACTTTGAATTCTTAAAGAGGTGATAACTACTTGCATCATAAAAAACTCAGAATGTATTAGGCTTTACAGGTGAGTTACAATTATTTTTTTTGTGCAACAGAGCTGAAACTGTAAGCTGTTTACCTTGGGTAGTCAGAAACTTGAACTAGCATTTATCTGAGTTTACAGAAATGGTTTCAAAGTACTGGTACTTGTGAACATAATTCGTTCCAGCTCTGGGGAATGCACTGAATGCACATGAGAAAAGTGAGAACTTCAAGTATATGTGGTTATCAACAAATGCCATGACTATTGGGACTAATTTCTTTGTATTCCGCAAAGAGAAAATATACAGCAGTTATTTTATGCAATACAGTAATGATTATGGCTAATTCCACTCTCCTCTCTGGACCAGGTCCTGCAATATTGTTGAGTGTATCCTTTATTCTAGTTATACTATAGATTTTCTTAAGGTTTCTCTTATTCAGGTAACAATGGAGAATAAAGATGAAGATCTGTGAAGGCTACTAAAATGGTTTTCCTGGGCTAATGATGTTATGTAAGATTAGCTGTATTGCTGTGAGTCTAATGCAATGTTCTCAAGACAGTTTCCAGGTGTTTCTTCCTGTACTAGAATTTTCTTCTGAGCTTCCTTTTCTTTAATACAAACCATTTGTTGTAAAAATAATATCTTCAGAAACTAATCACTTAATAGGATCTTTTTTCTTTTTTTTTTTTTTTGCATTTTCTTCTCAGTTAATTATTGGAGTAGACCCCTTGAAAATGTAGCAATGAAGGCTATTCTCCATTCTGATTTTCTCCCTTTTTCTCCCAACTATTCCCTCATAAGCTCTGTAAAAATTGGTACAGGTTCATTAAGAAGTACAGAAATAAATTTTCTTCCCTAGACACCCCTGAAGATTCTGCATAACATGTTGTGCATTTGATCTATCTGGAGAAGACATGAGGATTTCTATGGATAATGTTGGTCATGTGTTATTTTCAATGTCTTGGCTTATTCCCTATTAAA
>NW_024581083.1:4565252-4623081 GCF_017639235.1 Corvus kubaryi
TTTAATTTTTTTCTTTTTTTTTTTTTTTTTTTTTTCCCCCCCCCCCCCCCCCCCCCCCCCGTCTGTGGCTATTCTGGGATTCTAGTACAGAATGTCTTGAAAAGAGAGAGAAATATTCTGTAGCTACAGATTTTACTCAGGAAAGATGTGCTCTTTGAGGTAATGGGTTGTATATGTAATTAAATATAGCTATTCACACTGTGGGTCATTGGGGTCTGCAGAGAGGAATCTGAACTGTTTATTTAATTCTAAGTATTTGCTTGCTTAGTGTGCAGGTTTTGGCACATGGAGTCAGTAGTGTGTGTGGAGTTAGAGATGATGGACTGGTTTGTCTTAGTGGGAGCCATTACCGTTGATTGAGAGCATAATCCTTCCATCAAGTGGGAGTTGGAGAAACAAAGGAGCTGTTACCATCTATCAGGGAAAGGTTTACTTCTTAGTGTGTGCCAAGTTTTACATAGCAGAGCCTAATAGCTTCAAAGCTCTAGAAAGGAAAGTTGGAGGTTTTTAATATTGTATTTCACTTCTGTATTTGAGTTATGCCAAAGTTGCACAAAACAGTAAGTATAAGACTCATAGATCAGAATATTCTCAGTCTGAAAATGTGCAGGCATAGCTGTAATTTGCTGGTAGACCTCTGATTTTGAGTTGCTCTTGATAATGGAAACCCACTACCGGTTTTCTTAAAATCTCTCATTTTTCTTGAGGTATTTTCGGTAGGGGGCATTAACAGGGGTTTAGATTATGAAATAGGTTTCGATAATGAAAACAACAGGAGCTGTGTTGCTGCCTCTCAAGCAGCAGCAATTATCTCTATGTGTGTAAAGGAAAGAGGTGGCCTGTGATATAAAGGAATGGGGATTAAGTGGTAAGGAAATAGGGTGGAGCTGTTCCAAACCCCAAAACTTCATGGAAAGGTCCTGATAGAGAAAAATGAAAACAGGAAAAAGTGTCCTATATACATTGGTGTAGAAAGAGGTGAGGAAAAAGGTCATGAAAATGGTTTCTGTCAGCAATATCTTCTTTTGTCAATCCTTTCTAGTTTATGTTGCTGCACGTATTCTGTAGAAAGAAAAAGGAGAGAAAGGGCTGAAAATATGTTGAAAATGAAATACTGGAATATTGAGAAGGTGCTGCTTCACTAAATACTTCTGCTGCCAGAAACAGTTAGTTTTATTGTTTTCTCTGTGTCATAAATGCATATGTTTCTTCACATAAAACTGCATTTCTCAGCAGACAGTTTGAATTTGACTCTTGCCAAATTATTGTGCTTATACACTACTGACTCATACTGAAGTGTCTAGAAGAGACTTCTGTGAATGCAGAGCAGGTGATGTGTATCTTAGAAGTGAGAATTCATTTTTACTGAAAACCTTGTTTCACCTTTTCCTTCAGTTACTGTCTGGAATAACATCACAAGATATTTTTGAACTGAACTAAATGTCTACTACATGTCTCTAATTCAGGCATTTTCCTTTCTTAGCTTAAAGGTTTGTAAAAATAAATAAAAGCTCCTATGTCCAAATAAAATATTTATTCTTGAGAACCAAAGAGAGTCTTCCTATGGTATTCCTCATGTGGACTGAAGTTTTCATGCTGGTTTTGCTAGACTATATGTAGCCACAGCATGAAAAGATTCATCTAGCACATATATGCAGGAATATAGCAAATTTGTAACTACTTTTATAAGATAGTTATGTATATTTACGTATATTATGTATATCTATGTTATATATCTCTAGAAGCATGATGTAATTCTCATTTTTCTTTAAGGTCAATATAAATGGTTTGTTAATTGGATTGCACTTTTAGTGTGATACAGTATTAAAAGAATTTAATCAGTAGAAAAATCTTCTTGTTTGGTTGGTGGTGGTGATTTTTCAAAGTGATTGCTCCCTTCTGCAGACCAGGGGACGGTTGCTAGTAATTTAAAGAGATTGCCCTGGAGGTGATTTGTACTACTGAATTAATAATTATTGTCTTCTTTTTTTGTTGTTTTTTCCTTTAAGAAAGCCTTAATCTCTAAATATTGAAGTGTTTTGGCCCTTGTCACAGAAGAAAAGATAAATTTATCTGTAATATATTTTATGGGCAGTGTCTTGGGAATGAACATCAAGTGTACTTGTTAGCTCGTGCTAGAGGCTGCTTTATTTCATAACTTCTCTATTGAAAATCACATAAAATCTTTATAGATGAGCCGTGTAGTAGTATAAAAGATTTTTATTTTGTACTCTACAAACTCGTTACAAGTTTAAGCTGTGGTTGTATTTGTGCTCCTTAGTGACTCTAAAGTCAGTGCATCATGACTAAATCCTTATTATTCCTCCCTCCCTTTTTTATCCTCATACATCATGCAACCCTCTACAAGGTTTATAATAGAACTTTTAGTATTTAATCATGTTGAAGTACAGTGTTGTATAGTAATATTTCTTTTTTTCCAGAAGTAGTCCAGATTCCTAGTAGACTTTTAGTGGTTAATACTGTAGTTGTCTGCTAGCGCTTGTATGAATTAAGTAAGCAAGGTTCAGTCCCCTCATTTCAAAGGATGGTGCTCATCCACAAGGTAATTTTTGTAATGCCCCTTTTAAGACACAGAAGATGGCATCATTTGTCTTTAGAGAGGATAACTTCAGAAATAGTCAAATGTTTGAGTTATTAAAACTGAAAAATTTGCTGTTATAAGTGGATGCAATCTGTCTGTAGCTGTGTATAGTTACAAATTAATTGTAGGCATTGACAAAAGTTGTCAGTTGTGGGTTGCAAAAAGAAAACCAGGGCAGAATCAGCCTTTGTACTCTACTGTGATTACTCTAAATATGCTTCTACAGGGATTCCCGCCCTGCTTCCATTTCTTGACAGAGATGCTCTGTACAGTGGATGGATAACAGCCAGGACAGCACAAGCCCTGGAGGAATAGTGATGTAGGGCCATATTTACAGTTTCAGTCTTGCCTGTCTGAAGGCCATGTTGTGAAGTAGCATTTCTCTCACTTCATAGCTTTTCCCTACAAAAACCTTTGCATGCAAATTCTCTGGCTAAGTACTTTGAAATTAGCTGACCAATGCAAAGATCCTCCCAAGACTTGGAATCACACCAACTGCATATAACATTTTTGTATAAGTTTTGCAAATAAGGGTGTATTTAATTCCCAATAAAAACTAGAAGTTCTGTTCAAAATCAGAAGACATTTAATATTCAGGAAATTGACATGTATGCAACTGACTACAGAATACATAGATCATATTCAATGTCGTTTATCACAGGCCAGACAAAGCACTGAGAGTGTAAGCTCTTCCTCTGTCCCCAGACTTAAAAGAACAAGGGAACTGTGCTTTTCTGTCTATCTTGAGCTTCTTTTTGCATATCTCCATCAAAGCTAAAGCCTATTAATTTTTATTCTGTAAATACTGACAGAGGGATTCATTTGTTAGTTTTCAAGTAATAAGAATTTAACTGTGTGGGGAGGAAAGCAACCCTTCTGAGAGATGTATTTTGCAATTCAAATGTGTGCTGTTATAGTAGATACGTCACTTCTGAGTATTTCCACTGATTTTTCCTATATACAAACCACTGTTTCTTTGTGATTGTGCTGAAAAACGAACTCAGCTTTATAAATTTTGAACAAGTAGAAGAAATTTACAGAAAGCTTGGCCTTGGACAGGAGCAGTATATTAAATTATCCTAATGAATGCATTACTCAAAAAATTCAGCTATTTGAAGTGGCAAGTCCTTGTTCCACTGTCTGCTTTCTGGACTGTTTCTTCTTTCTTTTCTTCTTTAATGAACAGGCATTTCTATTAACCAAACAACTCTGCGACAGTGTATTAAACCCCAGAATTTTCCTTCGCAATTGGGTGTCCTTATTACTGCTCTTGAATTTCTCTTTCCTGTGGCCATGGGTTTTGCATCCCTTGCTGCAGAACAGCCTGGGTGTAGTGAACCTCTGCTCTAGATGGATTGTTAGCCCATGGTGCTTGGGAGTGGAAGCATTCAGATGTCAGAAGACCAGGAAAACATACCTTGCATGTCATGAATTAACCTACAAAAGGCTGACAACACATCCTTTGCCTTCTCTGTCACTGGAAATGGTTTAGAATCACGGTAGCCATGACTTGCTGTTATGTTAGACATGACCTAAGCACACTGGCTTTGTCTATATTTGTATGAGATTTAAATATTGTCAACCTGTCTGAATGGGCTTGAGTAGGAACAACATGCCTGCTCAGCTAGAGCAGTTCCTTCCTGAATAGATGTGCAGTACAGGACATCTATTTCTTCCTGAACTGGGAAAACGAAATCATCAAAATGGCAGAAACTTGTGAATGTAATCTTTTTCAGAGATCAGTCATCACAATTTCCTTGAAAAGTTGTTTTGGATTGACATGGGGCAAAAGGCCCTAATGTGCAAAATGCCCTAAGTGGTGTTTATTTTTAGATACAACCCTTGCAGAGAAGTTGTTATAAGGTGGAGTTAGGTAAAAGTCATGCTAAACCCAACTGAGATGAGAAGGTCCTCCAGACATGCATGTGGATATTCATATATTTCGGATGTCTCAGGATGGTGACTCTTGTGATTTAGATTTCAGAAGTCTTTCTCATTCTAGTTCTTGCATTACATATGGCTGTGAAGTAGCCAGAAGTTCCTATTGCTTTCAAGGAACTGAAGGCATCTATTTCTCAGTGAGAACCAGCTAGTAAAACGTAGTAATTAAGTACTAGAAAAGACAGTTAGGCCTTTTTAAAAACTATTCATTGCCACAGATGCAGAAGCCTAATTTCTATTATAAATTGGTTTATATTTTTTTCCATGGAAGTTTGAATTGTTTTTTAATAATTGGAACAGAGATTCTTTCCGCTTGACTGAGTAAAATTAGTGCTTAGACTTTTAAAATTTTCTGTATAGGCCTTTAAAAATGTATATTGTTAAAAAAGAAGGCACATTATTGCAACCACAGTGAAAGTAGTGAAATATTGTTAATTCCTTTTGGTCAGTAAGGGTTAATGTGTTGTCATTTGCATAACAGTTTTTACCCAATAGTCCAGAAATTGTTATGGTCCACTGTCTAATCCTTATTTGTTTCTTTTATAAGTGTATTTTTGAGTTAATAGACCCTGCAGCTCCAAAGGACTTGTAGAGCATTGTGGAATTTTTTTCCTCTCCCAAGCACCCGGTAGACTCTGCTGGCTCCCTCAGGTGTGTCAGAATAACAGTGTTAATCCATATTTGACAAGATGTGCACCAAAGGAGGCATAAAATTTAAGTGGAAAAAAAATAGCTTGAAGGTCCAGTAGATTTAATTTATAAATTAAATAATTTAGGACTGCAACTGTTTCATTATTCCTTATTATGAAATTATTTATTCCTTTAGATAACGTACAGGGAAGACAGAAATAGGACTAAACAAATATGCACGTCATTTCCAAATGAAAAGGAGCATTTTGCTACTAATTCTGTCATTGTTTCTCTAATCATGTAAGTCCAGAAATTACCAAAGAAGCCTTTTAATCAGCCTGAAATCTTCCTAAAATTTTTGTGACTGTTCAATCTGTTTTACTGTCCAATTTCTCTTTTTCACTGATGTTTTGCGGAGCAAGACAGTTGTAGGAAGTCCATCCATAACAGAATTAACAATATAATGTTTGTATCTTGTAGCAAATGCTGCAAGGTTGCTCAAGATAAAATATTTAACAACCACATTAAATAGAAAAATGAGGTAAAATTACTCTCTTTTCTTAATTTTGAAAGAAGCCTTTTAAAAGTGTGAGAATGTTTACTGAATAATGCATAGCTGAGACCTTTCATATCAAGTTTCAGCTAAAATTATATTATAGCTGACATATAAATCCTCAAAAAATAGATTTGTAACGGAAATGTCAGGGGACCCTTAACTATAATCATTCCTGTTAGTGTAAATGCCTGGAAGTGAATACTGTTTTCATTAATCTACTATTATGTGACACAAGTGACCAGTTACAGAGAAACCTATAATAATTCTAGTTAACTGGTTGCATTCAAAAATGCTGTTAAAAGTACCCGCCTCTGTGCATAGGCTTTGCAGAATGCTTTTGTGAGCTCAGGTCCCAGTGAGCCTTGTTTTGAAGCCTTAAAATATGTAAATGTGATGCTGATTTTTCCATGGAGGCTATTTCTGCATGAGTTTCACACAAGATTTGTGGGCACTTGAGTGACTCGAAATGCATTACAAGATGACTCTTATAATGTCTCAGCCACTAAGTGTAAATGGGACTGGGTAATAGTCTCCAAAATTGTTGCTGTGCAATAGGTGCTCTTTTGAAGTGAGTGGATTTTACTGGTGGTTTTAATTGGCTGGAAAGTCAATAAAACCTTGCTGGCAGTTTTGATTTAAGGATATTTAAAACCCAGTTAGTTCCATCATAGGAAGAGTACACTTTTTTTACTCTTCGTCTTGAGTTTGTGTTATAACCAGATGCATTGCTGAGGCAGCATTAGGAGGTTCATGTGGTTCCTACCAGGGCCAAATTTTGCCTGTTGTTAAATGGGAGACATCACTTGACATCAAAATCTTTCTGGCATCATTATTTTACTTTCAGTTAAATGAATAAAAATGAACTTTTTAAAATCATAGAATCATCTTGGGTAATCTAGATGGTAGTGCAAAGTCTTAAGTGTAGAATTAAATTTTGATTAATTTTTAGTTGCATTGATTTTTTGAGAGCACAAAGGTCTTTTATATGGCATATGGGAGTTTAGGATAGGTACCTATCCCCCAATAATATGCTGTCAGGATAACAGTTTTTTTATTCTTGATGGCAGCAATTATTTAGTAAAGCTTGAGAATAAGAGATTTCAATCAAAATTGCTGCTTTTGGATATGTAAAGGGCTTGTTTTAATCAGTGTCCCAATTGTTTTTATTAAGGAAGTATTTTGTATTTTATGTAACTTAAATTACCTCGAGTTAAACTTTTTGAAAACAAAGAATGTGTATATGTGTTTTCTTGTTGAGTAATTCATATAAGCTGAAACGCAGTAATGGATTTCTTTGTATTGCACATCAGCAGGAGTGCAAAGCTTTCCTGGTCATAGCTGATCTGTTCCTCCACTGCTTGATCTTGTTCTTCCTGTTTGTTGTTCATTAATTTCTGCCAGTTTGGCCTGACTCTGCAGTGCCTGTGTCTGCCTCTTCCCCTTGCATGTGTGTGTAAGAGATCCCAGTCATTCACATACCTGGGTCTCTTATTTCGTTCTGGATGATGGAGTAAAATGGTTGAGCATCAGTGGTTCAGCAAGTGTAAGCATGTTTACAAACAAAACTAGTGAAGTTGTAGTGTGTAAATGTCTGACCATTAGCCTTAATCTATCTGGCACTGCCCTTAGATCGTGGCTCTGACTGCAGCAATAATGACAACCCGAGTGCCTTCTGAGGGAGAAATGGGAGTTCTGGATGTTCTATCCTCACATCCTCATTTGGTGAGGACACACACCCATAAGACATAAGCATATGTTTGAGGTTAGGCTTGTAAGTGTTTTGCTGAATTGTGTCCTTTCTATCATCCTGACTTCAGTTTGGAGGTGGATGTGGGGGGGTTTTCTGTTGTCGCCAATGGCAATGTCATAAACAGGATTATGTCTGGAGTTGTAAGTAGCAGATTAGACAACCATGAAGACAGTAAATCTGTTTTCCAGCAAATATTCCAAGTGATAAAGAACCTTAGGAGAAAAAGATAAAATGTGATATATAGGCAGAATTGTTTCCATGCAGAATATTTTTTCCGAATTTCCCTGGAGGGATCCGCTGTTCTCTGAACATCCAAGAAGTTCGTTGTGCTTCTGATCAGCTTCCTACGCATTCTCACCCACACTACTTTGCTGTGTCATCTTAATGTCATTTTTAAATACTAACAAAAGCATTTTGTTTATAATGTAGAAATAAAGATCTTGAGAGGGGAAAGAATGCCTTTTGTATGTTATTTTAGCAGATCAAAGCTGACTCACGAGTAGCAAATATGAAGTAATTAAGGTATTTAAAATTCACAATTCCTGAGTTGTGAATTTAAGAAGTGTTTTGATTTTAGTCATCAGATTCCATAGACTTTCTAAAATATGATTAGTATTATTTTTAGAAAGTTTACCTTGCTGCAGAGTATTATATTTAGAGTATAGAAGAGTCCAGCAATTTGTAAAGCTAGGTATAATTGGTGTTTTAAATAATTGGCTGTGCTGAATAAACGGCCTCCAGTATACCTGGACACTAAGTGGGAAGATGGAAAAACAATCTTTCTCTGGGGAAAAAAAAGCAGCTATCATTAATTTGATTGGCACGGGAAATTTTAACCCATGTTATTTACTGCTTTTGTGATGGCCTGAACTTCCTAGAAATACAGAAACAAATCACTGCCAGCACTGCAGGCAAGCACTCATGCAAATTTTCATTTGCACCAAAACTTTTCAAAATTAGTCAATTTACACCATGTAGAACCTTGGAACTGCAAGGTGAAACATAAGTTCTTGGGAGGTCAGTAAAACTTGAACCAGTTTCTTCTAGGAAAAAGGGGGGAAGGTGTTGATTTGTGGGTGAGAGCTTTGTCTTGCTGGCCCAATGTCACAAATGTCTTAAAGAAAAGAAAAATAATCCAGTTGCACATGGACTCACTGGTAATATATGAACAGCAATGGAAGAAAAATTATTTGTATTAACTGTATTACATATTATCAGTAGAAAAATTGCTTGATTTAAGATTTAATTCAATTTTTGTAGAAGTTGACTTCAGCTTTTAACTTTTGCTTGATAGTATTGTGGGTTTCCTTATGTATCAATAAGAGCTTCCAAAGTATGGGTTATGAAATGCTGCAGTTTCTTTTTATTTTGCAGTAGCAGCCATCAAGCCCTGGTAATGACCCCCTTGGAAAAATGACAAAGATCTTTTGCTTGAAGGAGATGAACCACAATTTTTTGTCTCATGTGGGAACCAACAATCCAGCTCCCATGATATTTGAAAGATTCCCCAAAAGATTAATTTTTAAGTTTCTAAAAGCTTCTACAAAAAGCAAAAGAAACATTGTGGGGCTGTCACTAAATGTGGTATTTTACGATAAACTTTTTTCTGAAGCTCACTGCTTAGAAAACTGTTTGTAGACAGTGGTAGTGTAGTGCAGATTTGCAAACTTTCCACTGTGGAAACATCTCCCTCTAGAGAGGCCAAGTTTTATCTCACTTGGGTTTTGTTTCTGTATATAAAAGCAAACAAACCAAAACAACGAGTTTGGAAAAAAAAAAACCCCAAACAACACTTATTGGTCAGTAACCTTAGAACACAGGTAAGTCTACAACTTACAGTAGTAAAATGGCTGGCGTTGTATATTTTCATGGGCAGAATTTTACTGGGGTGTATTAGATTTTTTTTTTCTCTGTTCTGCATGTGTAACTACTCTTGATATTAAGAGAACCTGAGTCTTAGATGAACTGTCATAAAAAGCAATTGTGTGGTAGAGAAATAAGATTTTAATTCTTCCTTTCTGAAGATCTCAAAGTTTTTTTTTTATCAATTTGAGCCTATGTTAAACCTTGGAGCTCTCTCTTGAGTTAGACCGATGTATAGTAATTTCAAGTTTCAAGTGCACCAGTTTCAAATCTCTTGTACTAAATTACTGGTTGACTTTCTAAAGCTGGCCAAGGTGGGAGAGGGCAGTGAGTTTTTTTAACTTTCAAATTATTCTTAACATCTACTTACAAGAAAGAATTGGAGAGAGAATGAATCTCTTTGATTACTTTAATTGTGAATGGGCATTAGCTATAATGTCTCTTAGCTTTTATCAATATGATGGCAATCATTGCTTATCATTATCTTAACATATGATGAAAACTTTAAAAATCTTGGGGAAAAAAAAGTGGGTTTCAGAAAGACGTCTCTATCCTTTTGAACTTTTACCAATCTTATTTCACAGAATTAGCTTGTTTGCTAGACTTTTAGCAATATGACTGTTACCCATCTGATAGTTGTGACCTTATGTGAGAGCAGACTTTTCTCTGATAGTGGAACTTCACTATCCCTTGTGCCAGGGCTTCCAAAATGCTACTTGTGTATTTTTAAGTGCTATGGAACAATGGTGCTGTTCCCTCTATTACCTCTGTGCAGAGCTGACACAGGATTTTGCACAAATGGCTACATTATCAACAAGACTTCAATTTCACAGTTGCAAACCTTAAAACATGGTTTGTTAGTGACCTTAGAAAATTTCCCTGTCTTTCAGCCCCTTTTTCTTCTAAAATCATTGATTGCTAATTCACAGCTGGAATTTACATAAATCTTTATTCATGAAGGTAAGAACAGTTGCCACGTTGCTTCTGTCTCAAATGAAGTCTTCACCAGCAGAAAAGAATTGCTATGTTGGGCTATTTGCCCTCATGTTTTCTAAATATAACTCAGCATCAGTCTGGTTCCTGAATCCATCTGCACTAATATGTCTAGAGAAAATAAAATATCATATTGGTCACTTATTTTTTAAGTGAGCAAAACTTGGCAAAAATGAAAATAATTTCACAAGGAAATACCCTTTTAAGCAAAGACAGAATTAATAGTGAGCTACAGCAAAGATATTTTGTAATATTAGTGATTGTGCTTGTCTCCTGTTTATAGCACCCAGCTGTAGAAGCACTTTTAAAAATTTTTTTTATGACCTAATTTTGAGAGAGCAGTAATTATTCACCTTGGTCTGAGATTTTCACTTCACTTTTTTTCAGCCTAAAGCATTGTCTAGTAGGAGAAGGGTAATGATTTCTCTGAAGGTGAACCAGAGTAGCAGACGGGAGGAGGTTTTAGGTGAACAGGTGGAACTCAGGTAAGCCAATTGTTCTAGCATATCAGCAGTATCAGTTTTCCAAAATCACTGTTTTTATAAAAATAGTCTGCTAGCTGGACACCAGCAAAATAAAATAACCAGTATTTCTGCTTGTAACGATAAATCATAATCAAACTTTTCTCATTGTTCGGACCTGCAAAGGTATTCAAGTGAGGGCAGTCATTTAAAAGCATCATTCTTTTAGTTACTATCACTCAGATTTTATAGGTTACTATTCAATATTCCTCTCTTCTACTGAGAAAGGCTGTGCTTTCAGTACATTGCAAACCAAAACTGTGGGCTGCACTTCTCCCAGGAATTCATCTGCCTGACACATAAAATCCTCAGGAGGATCTCTTTGGTTGGTGCTTCATTGCTGTTGTTATTGTGCAGTTCTTTATGTCTGTGTGATTTTTTTTTTTTTTCTGATTTTTGGATCCATCTTGCCTATACTCTCTCTTTTCTGAATTGAGGTGTGGCAATAGCAGAAGGTGATTCATGGTTAAGAATTGGTAGGACGTTTTAGTTTTCTTATTTTTGGTGTTTTTTTAATTTGTGTGGTGTGTTTTGTTTTGTTTTGCATTTTGGTTCGGGGGATTTTTTTATTTGCTTGTTAACTTTGTTGGTGGGGGGTTTTTTATTTTGTTTTTTAACCCAAGTATTTTTCTGGAGGTAATTATGGTGTTTGTAATAACGGGAAACATTCCCTCATGATGCTACAGTAGAGGTAGTTTGACTTAGGAAATGCCTTCTTTAGGCATCTGTTGCCAGCAGCTTTCTCTGGGGACTGTTCATTCTGTCTGTATACACCCCTTTTTCTGATTAAAACTTATTTTCATTCAGATATCAATCTGACAGCTGTAACAGTCTTCAGGTGGGATATAAGACCTTTAGCTTTATGTGTTTATCCAGAAACTTAGACTTGATTATTTTAAAAGATTTGAAATAGTTTCTGCAGTGACTGCATTTAAAAAGTCATCACTTACTAGTGACACATATGCAATAGTAATTGAGCTAGAATGTTTGTATATTTGGAAGTAACCACTCTAAAATATCATTGAGTACCAGCTTCAGATAAATACTGCCTTCTCCATTTATGACCATTCTGATGAATGCACCCTTGTATCTTTTCCATGTAGACAAAGTTTCTTTTCATTTTTATCAACTGCATACTGTTCATGCTATCCCTTTTCCTCTTGCATCTTCATAAACGCTCCTTTAGTAGGATGTCCGTATGTGCCTAGAGAAGGAAATATGGCTGGAATACAGCGTGCAATTCTCTGGGCTTATAAAATAATCTGTGAAGGGCAGTTTTAGTGCCTCATCTATTGGAGCATCTGGACACTCTTCTAGGGTTCCTCTCAGTTCTGAAAAAAAAAAAATCCTGAACCCCAGTTTCCTTTAGGCATATTTCTACTTTCAATCTTGTGGAGCTTGAAAGGCAAATAAAATGAGTAGTCTAGTTAACATTAAATGGCTAATGATGAACTTCTGTCCTGGTGCTTGGCTGTCTGTAGCACAGAGGGAATCACTAATGTAATGCATGTTTTGTTAACTAAAAAGTAGTGACAGTAGCCCTTTGGTTAGAGGCTGCTCTGAGTGTTCCATAGTCGATGTTCACAGAATGGATGACAATGTACTAAATACTAGCAACACATAATTGTTTGTTAACAGCTTCCCCAAGTACTGTTAGCCCCTTTTTCTTAACAAAAACACTGGTTTCAAACACTTTCCAAACCTCTATTGCTGAATGAAAACAGTTCCAAGAAAAAAAAAGGAGGATAAGAGCATTACGAAAGAATGTGAAAAACATTTCTGTATTACTGTGACTATCCAGTGCTTTGAGAATTTTAATGGAGTACCCATTCATACTGCCTGTAAGAAAGCAAATCCAGCAGCAGGGAATGTGAGAACATCTGGAGCACAAACCAGGTATCTAGGTCACCAAATGACAGTTAAATTATTGCTTTTAAATGGTACAAGTTAAGGATAGAAGTGGTTGAGCCTAGTTTAAAGTCATATTTTGTTGTTGTTCAGTGATTTAATTTATCTTTCAAGTTGCTGGGAGAACATAATTTTCAGCTTCAGCAGCTTCCCACATGCCATTATTCTATGGCCAAGTTAATTTTATTGATCTTGTTATTAATGTGGATCCAAAAATGTGATTGCAATATACTTTGTCATGTGGGAGCAACATATCTTGAGAGACACTTGCAATTAAGAATAATGTGCCTTTGATGTCTGCGTGCTGTTTCTCCAAAGAGGAGAGCTTTTATCTATATTTTCATAGAACTCTAAATATGAGATGTTTAAATCCTGTGACATAGACTTTTTCTTTAGTGCAGCCTGGGGTTATTCTCATGCTGGTAGAAGGCAATTCAGAGTGGCCTAAAAGATGTGTTATGTGTCTGGGAGTACTTTATTATATGTGTAAGTATATTAGGTTGTATGAAAAAATGGTGATGGGAATGGGGAATTCAGTTGAGTAATAATGGACATGTAAAAGTAGTTTGACCAATATGTCAGTCTTTTGCTATCAATATTCTACAGTTGTACAATAACATGTTATTTTTAGCAGATTGTCTGGAGTTAATGTACTTTTAAAAATTGAAATTAGTATGTGTAAAATGAATGTAGTTGCCTGCCGTAGAATCTTACCTGCTCTTCTTTAAGTATATTGAAAAGTGCATTGCTCTTATCTTAGTGTTATCCTCCAAACAGAAAATACAGATGCACTTTTAAAATAATTCCAGTTTCAGTTTGAGGGCACTTGAATCATACATACATACACTATAAGCAGCCTTTAGAGTCATTACATTCTGATGGGGAAAGGATATGTGCAGGAACATAGATAAGAAAATTGGAAATATAAAATTTAGCTTAGGACTGTGCACTGTAGCTGTCCTTACATCGGGGAGTACCTTATTTTATGTAGAATTTTATTTATGACAAGGCATTTTCAGAAGCAAGCATCAAATTCTGTTTTCAAGGTACAACATATATGCCTTATTCCTGTCTAACACATTTATAATCTATAGAATTTTCACTGAGCTGAGAAATGTTTTTCTTCGAATATTTTTTGCCCCAACTGATTATCTCTGTTAACTGCAATGTAAATAAGCTGGCATAGCTTTGTATGTCTGTGTAAGCATGTATTGTACTGTGTAGAAAGCAATGCAGGAAATAAGTCAGGAGTGCGGCTGTGCTCTGCTTACCTAAAACACAGCTCATTCCTGAATTATTAGAAAGAAGCCTCTTGAAAAAAATTTTCATTTCTTTTTGTCACAGAAAATAAAGAAGGAAAGAAAAAGGAGAGAATGCATAGAACAAGCTAAAATTAGTAAGCAGCTAATGGCCTGCTTGGTGTTCAGGGCAATGTGCGGCTGTAAGTGATGTGCTGGCAGACTGCAGCCGATTTCTATTAAAAGTCCACACAAGGTTGAAGAAATCTGCGACTTCTTCATGAGGGAAAGCACAGGTGGCCAGTGACAGGACCTGAGGGGATGGCATGAAGCTGTGTCAGGGGAGGTATAGCCTGGATAACAGGAAAATGTTCTTCCCCCAGAGGGTGGCTGGGCACTGAACAGGCTCCCAAGGGACGTGGTCACAGTGCCAAGCCTGACAGAGCTCAAGGAGTGTTTGGACAACACTCTTGGGCACATAGTGTGACTCTTGGGATGTCCTGTGCAGGGTCAGGAGTTGGACTTTGGTGATCCTTGTGGGTCCCTTCCAATTCAGAATATTCTATGATTCTATAAAGGAAATATTTGGCTTATGTATTGTGAAAACCTCAGTATAACATATATAACAAGCTCCAGAAAAATTCTTGCACTCTGAAACTCTTCTGGCACTTTAGAGTTGTCACATAATTCAAGATCTATACTCCTGATGACATTGTCATTTTTACTGAGAACAGACTTGTTTTGCTCAATCTGTGCTTTCAGATCTGTGGGGTTTTTTTCAGGGACTAAGAGCTGTGTAGCATCCTTATGGCATGTGCTGGAGCTGATGGGAATTGGGCTTCCTGGGCTTCACAGGAAATTCTTCTTATCTCTCAAATCTAAATTGGAGATTCAGAATAACGAGGAAAGACAGAAGTGTGTACTATGATAGAAATCTTCACCTCTGTTTTTGGGCACACAACCCAAACTAGTATTTGCAATGCAATTAAAAATCACTGTCATTTCAGAGAACCTTAATTATGTGAAAAAGTGTGGTTCAAGAAAGCTTCAATATCTCGGTAATTGACTTGGGATTTAAAGTTTTAAAAAAATAAATATATGTATAACTGAAATGACTCACATAAAACCAGCAGGCTCTTAGTAATGGATGGTTCCTCTAGACTACAGCTGCATGCCTTAATCCCCTCCTCAGCATCAGTGTGGACTGGTTCCGTTCCATAAATAGTCCTCATGGTAGAAAATTTTGTCTTTATTTCCACACTTTATTTGCATAATAACTCAGTGGAAATGTTTTCAGTTGAGATAAGAATGAAAACATTGGAGTCCAAAAACTATGATATACTCATTTTAGAGCAGCAGCCATTATCTTTCATGTCGTCAGTTTTTCTTAGCTGATGTTTAGGAGTCAGAACAGTGCTTTGCTTCTGAATTGTGCTTTTAATTTTTATGATGGGAAGTCAAGTGAACCAAGAGCTAAAGAAGTGAATGAAGTTTAACAAAATAAACTCGAATTAGTGACATAATTTTGTGGCTGTGAGCAATGTATAACTGATTCATGATGTGATGAGAGTAGGGAGAGAGATCTCAGTTTTCAGTCCTCAATCCCTATGTATTTATAATTGATCTTACTGACCATATCAACTGTGTTACCTTTCTGTCCTCATATTTTATTTTATCTGGACATTTTGGAGATGAGGATTTTTTCCAGGGTTGAATGTGGAGCTGTTCCCTTTTTGGGAAATTCCACCTTTTCCTCTCTGGTCATGTGTTTGCTTTATAAATGGGGAGGTATATAGGAGGAATTAAGTACTCTAAAACAAGGTTAAGGTTCTTCATTTGTTCTTGCTAACCCTTAGCTAACCTTTGCAAAAAACAGAGCTGTTGGATTTTGCTTTGAGCTTCTGACATATTCTTCTTCTGAAGGTCACCTCCCTCTGCTCCCCCACCCTTCTGTGTGAACTTGTGACCTGACAGCTGCTGCCTCCTGTTGGCAGGGAATTCGCTTTTGGGAATATTCTCCATTTCTTATTCATAACTTCTCATATCTTTGCATAGAGAGATTGTTGAGGGTTTTCTGATGGGAAATGAGAGCGATTTCATGAGCACATGTTTTTTCAAATTTGCAACATTCTTAGAAGCAGGTGAGTGGTGACACAGGTATCTGTGTCAGAACCACACAGAATTTGAGGGTTTCTTCACGTGAAGTGTGTTATTCTCATCTCTACCTGCCATGTTCTGAACGTTGTTGCATAAAATGCATGTTGAGACAAAAGATAAAATGTTGGTTTTAAAATGTAAAATACCTCTACTTTCTGCTGAGGGAAACAGACATTTCTGGGGCACTCTGTTGTGCGTATAATTGCACGTGTTCCTGTTGGTGAATTTGTATTTTAATTCAGGAGCAGTACGATAAGAAAGGAGTCATCTGGTCAATGCTGAAAAGTGCAAAATGGCACCAAGGAGGTCAGTTTAGAGAGAATTAGGGAGGTATTAGAGAGAATTTTAGAAGGTACATATAGGTACTTAATTGAGGACCACAACACGAGGAGGCCAAGCAGGTGGCATGTGGGGAGTCATCCAGAACTGATGACTCTGTTTGGTGGAAACAGTTGTGTGTAATTGAAAAGCACAGTATTTCTGGTTTTTGAGGTAAAAGTCTGTCAAGATGCAGCTTTGGAAATTTGGAACAGTTGAATGGTGTAATATGCAACTGAGATTTTGAGGCATCGACCATTCTTCTGTTGTGTGTTTGGCCCAGACCAAGCTTATTGGGGCTTTAATTCACCAATTAAATTTAATTCACCAATTAAATTAAATTCACTAGTTTTAGAGTGCTATCCACAGGCAATAACATTTGTGCAGTTACTGTTGTCACACTAAGAATCTGAGGCAAGTGGACTTTAAAAAAAGGCATGTCTCTATAGTTTTATGGATAAAGCAGTTAATTACAGGCAGATTTATTTTCAGAGCTATTATTATGTATCACAATTTAACCTGTAATACTGAGGTGTTTAAATAGACACTGAAACATTTCTATACAGTCATTAGTAAAAGTAGCAGGGATGCAGAGGCATTACATTACTAGAAGATAGGAGGTAAGGAATGCAAGACACCTTGCTGTAAGATTCCCAGTGGCTATATGGAAATGATTGGACACGTATGGGGAGGCACTTCAGGAGGTGTGGAAAAAAAATGATGGCTTGAACAAGAAAAAAGAAGATATTTAATGGAGTCTTTGGGTTAAGGGATGAAGAGTTATTACGGAGGAAGAAAATAGTAATTTTTCAGAGTTCCTGAAGTAGAGGAAGAACACAACTATGGGAAATTTGTGTTAAAAGAATTTGGCACTTTAATGATGTTACCCAAGTGAAATCAATGACAGGACATTTATTCAAGCTTATGTACTGTTTGTTTTCACTTTTTTAAAGTCTATAATAGTTTATATTTCACAGTTGTTTTTATTTTTTCAGATGTGTGGAAGTAATTTTTTTGCCTAGCCCAAAGCTGGGTAGTTTGGCAGTTTCAGCTCTGGTCTATCCATATTTCCTGAGAAAGGGATACATTTTTGTGCAACTATTTAAATTCTTCTCACTGTAATATTCTTTATTATCTCATGCTGAATCTTCAGGCAAATGAAGTTGCTGCTTGTCTGGAGGATCATTGATATTACAAATTTTAGAGGAATCAATATGCTTCTTCCATGCTTTCAGAAGTATTAAAAAGCACTGAATAGCAGTAGTTACAAATCCAAAGCCTCAGATAAAAGTAAATTAATTTTTCACCTCAGTAGCATTAAAGATGCTGGTCTTTTTTTGCTTTTGTTTCCCTCCTTTCTGCATTATCCTCCCTTCCTCACTCATTCAACAAGGTGAGGAACTCATAATCTTACCTGCCTCACTGAGAATGTTCTATGGCAGAAATAATTACAGCTGGGAAAATCTATTCCATTCAGAGTTTTATTAAAACTTTTTTTAAAGCAGAGTAATTTATGTATTAAATGACATGAAGTGGCTTTTGGGAAGTCTTGCTTATAGGGCAGGAGATTGAGGAAGACAAATATCCTGTCAAGCCTAAGCAGCACTCATTAGCCACGCAAGAATGGTAGAAATAGAGAAGCCTGAATCTCAAGAGCTACTTGAGCACCATTTTTATGGGGCTTGGGGTTTGGGTTTGATTTTTTGGGTTTATTTTTGTTTGCTTTTCAATTGACTTACTTCTGAGAGCATTTGCAGTTATGTTAACTAGGATAAAAATTAGGTGATTGGAGAGTTGTTTAGCTTCAAGGCAGTATTTGTGTGAGCATCTGGCTTTGGGAAGAACAAAAACCTGTTATTCAGAGATTTGCATTGCCCTGCAAGGCTTCTGTTAGAAGGAAACATTAACTGAATGACTATTACTTTGCCAGGTAAAAGAATTTTTAATCTCTATTTTTCCGTAAATACTTGTTTCAGAATTTGGTTTTGCATTGCTCAAGAGGTAATTTTCTTTCAAAGATAGCTTTTAAGCATGTTACAAAAATAAATTACATTTTATGTATCACTAGGAATACTATTCAACTCCATAGATTCTCAGTGGCCAAATTATCACGTATATGCTGTACAATAATTTCACACCCAATTTGAAGCAGGAAGAATCTGAATAGTTTTATGCACTCTGAAGAACACATCTGTATTATGGGCAAATGATCCAAAATGGTCAGAAGAGAAGATGGAAATGTCTGTGGTTTAAGAGCAATTCTAGCAGAGGGAGGACATTGGAGTTGGTGGTACTGCAACACCTGTGTTAAGGGTCTTTTCTGGTTCATTATCCTGCTCTGTTTTACACTGATAAGTGCATTGGCTTTGAGTTTAAGATTAAAGGAGCTTATTCCTGACTACATAAATGTGGTCACCAATTTCTATTCATATGTCCTTTTCTGACTTTTTTTTTCCCTTTGACATGTGGTAATTCCCAAGTTTATACACTTGGAGTTTTCATAGTACCTCATTAATATATATCACCTTGTTTTGAAATTAAAACTTGGTATTGTCTCTGCACCCTTTGTGACTGTTACATATTGCTAGTATTATGGGATTTCTTTCTGTAGTATACGAGTAATATCTCTTAAACATTTCTGTAGCAATGGCAGGTTCTAAGTTGTTCTTTGCATAAATGCTTTAGACTTTTTGAAGTGCATGAGACAGAAAAATGAAAGAAAGGTGTTACATTGCATTTTTAGAAATATGAACAAGTTCTGTTCTCATCAAAGCTCTCTTATCCATAGAAATATGAGTAAGGAAATAATTTTGGTAAGCTTTGCCTTAATTGTGGTAGTCATGCAGTAGTAATATTATTTGAGGTCTCTGAACAAAAGAATTTTCTTTGGTTCTCAGTATTCGTGTATTTAGTATCAGCAAAGGTTTGTATCTGTTTTGGTGTTATATGCACAATGAATCTTTTTTAAAAAGAGACAGACCAGAAAGGAAAGGTGTATTTTATGGATAGATAATGCTCTAAAACATCTGAAATGGTTTGGTAAGAGCTATAGGAGGTGCTTTATGCACTGTAGTGGTTCGTTTCAAAATATCCATTACTTACTTATTTTCCTTCTGTGAGATAAGAATTAGGAGAAAGAAAAGCAGGCACAAAACTTAAAAGAATAAAGTTTATTAGTTTATTATAAAGTTTATTAACAGACCTAAAAGAAAGAAAAAAAGTCAGACTAAACCTTTAGAACACTTCTCCTCCCCCGACCTTTCTCCCTTTTCCCACTGACAATGTAAAAAGACAACCCTTGAGATTTTCAGTCTGTTTACCACTTCCATAATAACCTTTTCTCAGTTCATTTAGGGAGAGGAGTCTCTCTTGCTCATGCTATGGAGACATCTCCACAAGAGGTTCTCTCATGGCTTCAATGTCACAGCAAGACAGCCGCCCAAGTTGGTTCTCTGCCCGCGTGTGAAAGTCCCTTCCCCCGACTTGCAGCTTTCTCCACAACTGCTTTCAAGGGTCCAATCTTGAGCTACTGGGGTACCATTTTAAGGTTGAGCTGTTCAGAAACAAAGGTTCTCTTCACCCATCTCTGGGAGCATCTTCATCTCTAGGAATAGAGGCCCTCCTCCTCCCCTGGGAGCAAGGGTCCTCATCACTTTCATCTCTAGGAACAGGGGTCTTCTGCTTCCTTGGGAGCAAGGGTCCTCCTCAAATTACAGCTACTGTCATTTGCTTATTTCAGCACAGGTACTTTTGCTCACAGTTGCAATTTTGAATGCTCCACCCCCCCATGCTTTCATGAAATTACAACAGGTACTCTGATGTATCATAGTCCATCACCATAGCTTACAACAGAATTTCAACTTCTAAGCTTAAAGCATCTCTTCTTTCTCCTCTCTCGGGGTTTCCGGTCTTCCTTCTTTATTGACTTTGGTGTCTCTATGGTATTCTCTTCACTTGACCACCTTTCCTCTTCCTCAGACTCAGGAGAGGATTGATGTCTGCAGGCTTCATCTGTTCTGGAGGAAACTTACAGCAGTAGAAGGGTTAATCTCACCCGGCCCCGCAGCTGGAATTCGCCTCTCGCTGTTGGTCACATGATCTTTGCCAGGCAGCCGGGCAGCGGCCCCAGATGAGCCCCGGCCGCTCGAGGGGCCGCCCGCACAGAGCAGGGCCGTGGTGGGGGGCTGCAGACAGAAGAGGGCCGCACATCGGCCAACCCGGCCGGGCTGAGCAAGGCTCGGCCTGGCCCCACTGAGCCACCTGCAGGCCCCCCACCCTGCTACCTGTTCGAAAGCCAGAAGACAAGAGAGCTTTCCCGGGCTCTGTTTGTTCTTAAATGTGGATCACAGAGGCGTGTCAGGCTTCGTAAGTGCCTTAAAAAGTTGCCAGTATTCAAACTAGCGGGTTGATAGGTTCTGTCAGGTCATAGAGGAAGCTGCAAGCACCCCTTTGCAAGAGAATCACTTCCATGGCTGATGCCCTCTACTAAAAACCCAAACTATACTAAACCATGGCATGCACATATTGGAATCTATTTAGCTCTGACAGTAATGCAGTATGTATCTGAAGACAGTCAGGTCAGCTTTTTATGAGGCAAAAATTACCAAGAAAAATTGCATGTAAAGTTCTGGAAACAAAAAAGATAGACAGCGGTTTTGCAATTTAAGAGAGGTGCTACCAGCTGTTTTATAGATTGGTCACTGGGGCTTTAATGTGAGATAATTAACTTTACCTTACATAAAGGTAAATTATGCTTTTACTCTTTGGGTGCTACTAATGAAAAGCCCTTTAGGAACACATAAAATAAACTTTAGGATCAATTTTTAAGTCTGTCTGATGTTGTTTACTTTAGCTGCCACATTACCTTATGCCACAGGGAGTATAAAGAAGGAAATAACCATCCTTTATTGAGACAAGCAAAACCAAAAGCATACAGCACATGCAATCTTAGTTTACATCCAGAACATTAGTGGTATCTTGGTGTCTGCTGAGATAAATTTGAGTATTGATAGATTTCTGGTCAAATTCTAGCAAATTTTGGCATGTCCAGGTCGTATACGGTACTTAAAACACTTCCCCAAGCAGGGAAATACAGTGAACTTACAGAATGTCTTAACAGGTTTCTTCCTGAGCACAAAAGAAGTTTGTAGAAGGCAGAGGAACTTAGATGAGTTTTAATGCCCAAATCACTGGATGAACATTAGACCATAAAATGAGGTCTCCATAAAAACAGAAGAGGATAAAAAAGCCCTGGGGCTAGCCTGCTCTCCCAGATTAAAAATGAAAGAAAAACTAAAAATTATCAAGGCTGTATGCTTTCGAGTTCCTTGAGAGGACCATTTTATGTCACATTGCCTTCACAGTACAATTTCCTGGTCTGAACTGAATGGGTGCTGATGACATAAGTTGCCTCTGAATTACTGATTAATATGGATGATTTTACTTGTGACAAATTCAATGCTTTCACTTATTGTGTAAGCTCCCTGAGAAATTACTCACAATTCAAATATAAACTGAAAGAAAAAAATAATGTAATAAATAGAGTTCTGTGCAATATAATGGAGCTTGAAGTTCCTAATAGGAAAAATTTAAGCTATACAGTAATGTGTATTTCTAAACATGAAATCTGTGGCCGTTGATTAGAAGTAGCTGGATGACAATTGCACCAAACAAAATGAACTATTGGAAGCAAAATTATAAAAATCAACACTTCCATGAAGTTTATAATGTAGAACTCTTCTATCAGTTGCTAAAATGAACATGATTATCATTAAAACAGTCTTGTTTTTTCTTCCCATGACTGTCTGTATATGTGTTTTGCTGTGAATATGCATGTGATTTAAGCTCCCAAATTTCAAGATATTTTTAGTCATTAAAATGTGAAACAGAGCTTTTGTGCCTTTGTTCTAAAGTGCCTGGTGTCTGAGTTAAAGTCAGGTTTAATTTTTTCTCTATTCAGCTGGACCACAGGGGAATTCTTGCCTTAGTTAGTAAATGGCTTTTCAGTTATGTTTTTATACAACCAATCATGGTTAGGTTTGCATTGCACTGTGGTGCTTATCTGCTCTGTCAAGTTTGTGTTGGGAAACCAGCTCACCAGCTATGAGGGAAGAAAAGCAGCCAGTTGGCAGTTCTTTCTGAAATCTGGAGGTGCTTATTCAGAACTGAAATACCAGGCTGAACTGGTGCACAGAAAGGCTCAGATTCTTCAGCTCACAGCTCCTGATTGTGTGACACTGCTAAGCCTCTTGGCCCCAAATGCCCTGCCAGACCACAGGCCACTGTGTGTGTCAGAAGAGATGCTGTTGCCCCCTCATTTGTGTGCCAGGAGCCAGCAGCAGCAGCACTGGGCAGATGTCCTTCACTAACAGTCATTTGTGCAAGGAGAGTCAAGGTGCCACTGCTGTCACTGAGATCTTGTCCCATGTGGCTCTGCAATCCCTGATGGGTTTCCATTTTCATATGAAGAGTCTTTTGAACTGTCTTTAAATATGGAATAAGTGGTTCTTTCTTCAACAGCATGATCCAGCTGTTGCTCCCTCTGTTTGCCTGTGCTCTGTGTGTTTCAGGATGGCTCTTGGTGAGCTTACACTGTCTGCAATTGTTCTTTCTACCTACTGCTGTGGCATAGTCTTAGTAAGATCCATGGGCAGGCACCAAGGCAATCACCACCAAGCCCTGCCATGACAGGTCTCTCTTCTTTTGCATTAGACTTCCTCACAGGCCATCCAAAAATCTCCGTCCACCTAAAGAAAATGGAAAACATTTCTGAAGGGACAACCAGTTCATGGACATGTGAAGCCTCGCTCCAATCGTCTGCTTTGCCCTTAGCTGAAGAAGGGTTGTAGGACCTTTTCAAGGAGTTGCTTGTTTATCTCATTGTAGAAATTCAAAAAACAAACACTTTTAAAGTAGTGATAGAGTCATGCTTCTGAGACTGAACAAATCTGAGTTATGACTGCTTTGAGGCCCTGCCTGTGCAGGATTGAGGCATGAACGACAACATGAAGGCAAGAGCAATCTCCTTTCTTTAGATATGTGAAATCTTGGAAACATGATGCCTGCATGCCCTCCATGCCCTCTTTTTGGCATCCAGAATACCTCATTTGGAAGGTTGAAAGGATGCAAACCCTTCATGCTGCTGGTATAAAACACATCCAAGTTTTTATGTGCTAGCAAATGGTTGCAAAGCCCCATAGGAGAATGTACCTCTCCTGTAAGGTTAAATATTTCTCCATTTTCCTTCTGGTCATTCTGCTAAGCTGTACTATACGGTAGGGCAAGTCTTTGTTTCTCTATGTGCCAAATGGCCATAAAAATATAAATCTAATGTTATTTAAGACGTGGCTGAGGTTTATGTGCTTGGATTAAAGGTTGCAAATGCTGCAGGTTCTGTAGGGGGTCCAGTTCAAATACTGCAAGTTTAGAGCAGCACTTTTGAGCAACTATTGCTCTATCACAATAGCAGGTATCAGATCAAATGACTGAATCAATGTACTCTAATCAGTATAGTAGAAATTCCATTTGTAGTAGAATATGATCACTGAATTAATGTTCCTTGCTTTGCAAATGGCTTAGCTGTGCCTTGGCATTTAATAGCAGCAGGAGACCATTATCCTCTAAACATTCACTATTTCATTGACATTATCTCTTAAGTAACACGTATTGCAGAGAAAAATTTTCCAGGTGTGTTTCCTTCTATACAGGACAGAAAGCGTTTATGGCAGTTCATGCAGTTAATTTCTGTTGATCTGCTTTTTCCCTTCATTGAGATAGGTTTGTGAACAAGGACAGTTCTTGGTGTTTCATTGAGGAAATATTTAAGACTTTCTTAAGGTATGAACAAATGAAGAAGGAAAAAAATTTCATGATGCATTTAGAGGAGTGTGTGTGGGATCTTAAAGCTTTAATTAGAAATACACACAACTAGCCTTCTAATTTTTGAAAGATGGATTATGATATCTGGTTGTCTGGTTCTGTTGGTCTTTTTCTGTTTTAGTTTTTTTTTGAACTTCAGCCTTGGTAACAGCCAGGCTTTTGGCCGAGATGTCATTTCTTACTGCATCAGGTCCTGAATTATGCCATGCATTGTGGTACCAGCCTCCCACTTTCTGCAGTAACTTTCTTGCCTATTTATTTCTCTTTTTCACCAAACTTGAAGTGATTGGTGCAAAATCATCTACTAGATTTGGAAATTAAAAAAAAAAAAAAAGAAACTGCTCAGTCTGTTCTATGGCTCAAATTATATTTGTATCTGGAGATCTCTGTAACATGATCTCTATTCTCAAACCCCACAATTTGTGCTCATCTATTCCTATACTTGTCTCATTGCAATTTTTCTTCCTTGAATGTGCAAATACATGGTTTATTTTTGTGGAACGAATATCGTTAATGTCCTGTCACTATCAGGTTTTTCTCTGGGGTACCTTTAGCTAGTTGCAGATAACTTTGCTTGGCATAATAAAATTACATCTTTAAAGAACAGCCATGCAGAACATGAGATGCTAAGTCTGCAATACATGCAGTCAAAACCATAAGCAAAAGATTGGACGCAGTCTGTCAATTGGAGGTACCAAAGTGATTTCTAAAAGCTTTATTATGTCCATGTTCAAGGTTGTTATTCCTGTGCAACAATGGCACCTCTTGCTTTTAGATGTGATGTTTGGTTCTTCTTCATTAGAGACATAACAGGGTGGGGGTTTTAGGTGTTTTAACAGAAATTTTGAAACTTGCTGTTTAAGATGCTTTGGATTGTTTCTAGACTCCAGACCTTGTATTCTGTGCCGTAGTCAGGACATTTCCTCAATTTTCTCATACTGATTTTGCATATGTAATGTGAAATATTGTGATCTAGGTTTCAATAACCTGTTCAGTTAGAATTAGAAATAGTCGTTGAAATCCCATTTTATGGGAAGAGAGAAAAAGGAACAAGAGATTATGTAGGCAAATGGATCATTGCAAGAACAAATAAAAATCAAAATGTGAACAACTAATTAAAATGAATGCATAGAAACATCCAAACATTGCTATGTGTGGAGAAATTGCTTAATATCCTTGAACCCCTCTAGGCAAAAAGATAAACTGAGTCATGGTCAATTTCCCTAGGTATTAAAAAGTATCCATTTTTGTTGCTTTGTCACAAGAAAAGTTCAGTTTTTATTTGACATATGTGCTTCACTTAGATATTTTCAATGCATTATAATGTTACTCTTGATCTATAACTGTAGATAGAAAATGCTGTCTTGCAGAACCAGAAATTCCTAAAATTTGGATGCTTTTACAAACAAGTAATTTGCTGTTAGACATGTGTGTCTATAGGTTTCTTTTACACACTTGAAAAGACTTTCTGGCTCTATAAGTAGATCACAAGTTGTGCACTTAATATTGCATTTTTTTTTAGCTTCCTGGGAGCTTGAGTCCGCCTGTTGTGTAACTGTGGTGCATTGTGGTGTGTAGGTTCTTCTGTTGCTGTTCTCTTTGATACCAAAGACCCAGACCACCACAGAAAAGAGGGCAAGACATATTTTCCCTCTTAGTATCATTACTGTTAGAGTAAATTAACCTCTCCGAGTTTCTGTATTAATGAGATGACTTTATGCAACATATTGACAGAGTAAAAGATGGGAAAAATCTGAAGCAGCTGACAGGTGGCCCTAACTGCTGTAATCGGTGTATTGGACCAAGTGTGCAGTAATGGGGAACAAGACCAGAATCAAAGCTCCCCTGCTCAAATAGACCTTCTACCTGTACAGCTGCAGAATCTTGCAAACTTGTGTTGGGGTTGTACACTTCTATAGGAGATCTGAAAGTATCTGTGGTCAAATTAGCAATGCAGTTTCTGATGACTATATCCAAAAAATTAATAATTATTCATGTAACACTCCCTTCTAGTTTTTAAACCAAAGCAAAACTTGAGTGGCTGGTTTAAGTAAAATGGTGACAGAAATTTTCATTTTGTCGTTTATATTCTGTCTTCAAACAACACTGAAGAGCAAATTGGTCCTACTGTATTATCAGTAATCAATTTAAATGGCCAATGTGGAAGAGGAAGCCCATTATGTAGATATTTTTAAATACTTTATTAACAGTTTATAGAGGTTAGGGACTAATTTATTGAAATTCTCAATGAACCCTTCCACATGTGAGATGATTAACCTATTTTATAAATACCTATGCATAGCAATGTATCTGTGAGTGATTGAGAAAGTGACCTGAAAGAGGACATGCTATGAAGAGACAGAAGCACTCAGCTGTATGTTTTAACACAAAATATTCATATATGAATTAAGATGTGCTTTACTGCATTATTGTCTCCAGATATAATTTGGATTTTACCTGCAAATTTGCATCTGGGTTACAGCATGATTACTGCTGACTCTAGAACAGACAGGCACCTAGCATCTGCTGCTAAAGACCACAACAACCCACTCCACTCGTGTCTTGTTCTGCACTACCCATTCCTACAGCAAGGCTGGTGCAGCACTGCCTGGAAATAATCTATTAATGTCAAAGAGAACTCTTGACTGCATAATCACAGTAATGGCCTATTTTTTCTAAACAAAACCATAATTTGTAAGGTAGCTGCATTTTCATGATATAGTATTAGGAAAACAATGAAAATAAATTAATCTGTGTATTTTTAATTATTCCTGATACTTTAAGTACTTAGCTGTATGTGAAAATGTTCCCTTAATATCTTTCAAGTCATATGCAACAATTTCAGTGTGGACAAGATTATTGGCTTTCCTGTCAATTTTTGGTTAGAAGTAGTACATGGAGACTTAAAAATAGTGTTTCCTTGGAGTTGTTACAACAAAGTATGGTAACTTCACCAGAAGTCTTACGTACTTACATGCCACCTATCTTTTCCCACGTTCTGTTGAGCTGACCTTAGGAAGTTAATTACTGTTTAGAGACAATAGAAAGTGATCTTAAAATTGCAAATTAATAGACTTACTGTGATCTACAATGCTTCTGATAGTGCCCTCAATTTTTGAGGTAGAACTTTAAGACACAAGTCACTGAGGTCTAAGAGAAATGAACAAGTTTTTGACTTTCTTCTTCTTTTTTAGTTTATTTCCTTTTCTCTTTTTGATTAGGGATCACAATTGGAATAATTCACTGCTGATTGTGTGATGGCATATTGTCCTAAGCAGAACATTTTTCCAAAAACATTTGTTCCATAAGTAATTTTAACTAATGTCAAATACTTCTGAATCATCCTCTTAGCACTTACAAAAAAAGAACTTTTAGTCCTCCATCTGTTTCTCCTTAATTTTCAGCTTTATTACACATGCAATTACAATTTTCGTCTTCTAAAAAATTCACTACACAGTTCATTTCCCACAGAAGGTAAATGAATAAAAATTTGTTTTCTTTAGCATCAGCCTGTCTGTTTTCTATGCTTGGTCGGAAGCCAGGAATATTAGATTTCAACATTTAGTTTTTAATAGTGTGACTTTTAATGTTAATATGCGTGGCTATTGTGTAAATTATCCAGTGGTTGGAATCTGAATCCTCTTTACCCCTTCTTTTTTGTTTGTTCAATTCTAAGCAGAATGGTTAATTATACTGCACTAAGATGAATGTTAAAAACTGCTATTGTGCTAAATGAGCATGAAATAATGAATAGACAGAGGTTTCCCTATTAAGTAGAAATTTCCTGTGAGATTGTGCTGTTCTTGAACGCAGAAATTAAAAAATAACATATACCAGCTTTTCCCAGCTCACTCGCTGTAGTTGTTGCATTGTCATGTTCTAAACTCATGAAAACCCATATGTTGTGGTGCTAAAGTGTGATGATATCCTTAAGAATGATACTTAGTAATTTAGTATTTCTGTCTGTTTCGTTGTAACTTCATTCGGGTAGAAGAGGAGGTAAAATTTTAATTAAACCAATGTGATGTGATCGTAGAAGTTGAGGTCAGAGATATGGAGTGGTACGTTTTTGATTAAATCATCTTGATACAGCAGAGTGCAGAGATAAATTTTTTTTCTTGCTAAGAAAAATGTACAGAGAAGTTCAGGGTCATGTAGTTTTTTTTCTTTTTAATTCCATTGTGTATCTTTGACTCATATTAGAGGAATGACACATAAGGATTTAGAATAAACTTAGACTAAATAATAATAAAAAAGATAGTTAGTTTATTTAACTGATTAATGGATAAATTTTTTACAAAGTATGATAGCAATGTAAATAAAAAGCAAGTGAAATAAAGCTAATAGAAATGGAATAAAGTACAAAAAGGCTTCTCCTGCACCCAGATCTAGAGAACTAAGGATCCAGATAAAACTTAAGAATCAAATAGAATCTAGTGCAGAATCCATTTTAAAGTGGCTCACATGTATCTCCAGTTCTGTGAAGCTTAGAATTTTCACTGTCTGTATAAAAAATCCATAGAAGTTTTGTTTGTTTTGTTTTTATTTCAAAGCCCTGTACTGAAGTGTACCCATGATTTCACTAGGTGTAGGATTAGCAGACATGTGAAGCTTTGTGCATAAAATCTCTGATCCTGCATGAAAGTGAAAGAGAGATCTGGTTTTGCCTGAGAATTCACCTGGTTTGTCTTGTTTGGTTTTGGGGGTTTGGGGGGTTTTTTGTTTGCTTTTTTTAAGACCCTTCACAGTATTGATTTGGTAAAGTACTCTTTTGTAAAACCCCCAATTACATGCTTAGTTTTAAGCTCTTAATATTTTCCTCTAGAAGGGTGCTTTATGAAGCATTGACTGTATTTGCTTCCTATTTGTGCAAACTTTGCTGTAATTCATTTTAGATATTTTTGCCTATTTAATCTTAAGAGTCTTTAATTCTCCCAGGCTCAGAGAGCATCTCTAGTTGTATATATTCCTTGCTGAATAGCTCAAACAAGCAGATACTAAATTCATGTTTTGGTTAGTTCCTAAATAAGTGTGTGTGAGAGCGCATGCAGTGGAATTCATTAATTGTGAGCTGCTGTAGATAATCATGTTGTGCCATAGGCCAGTTGAAGTCTAGCTTGACTTTTTGAACACTGCAGAGATGAGGAGATAATTTAAGAGAAGTACTTAATTGTAATATTTGGTGACACAGATAACAAGTTGTCTAATACAAGTAATGAAGCAATTAATTTAGGGTGTGCTTGTCTCAAAATGTTCATGGAACAGCCCAGGTTGGGAAGGACCTTGAAAGATCATATGTACTTGCTTATATTCCCTGTTCTCCCCACTTCACACCCACTGAGAAAAAAACAACAAACAACAACAACCACCAAAACAAAAAAAAACACCACCAAACAAACAAAAAACCTGCCAAATTGTGCAGCAGTTTTCTAAATAAGACCATGAGTTAGAATTCGAGTATCTGTGTCTGGGCAGTGTTTTCTTTAGACAAATCAGTGCTAATACAACATACTCCAAACATCTGTAATATTCTGTAGTGTTCACGAGAAGACTTCTCTGGTACAGGCAATGAAGAAATCTTGCATCAAGTAACACAGCAAAAAGCAAACAGTAAAAAAATCTGCATTGATGTAAAACAGATATGCAAATGGTGACAAAAAATAAGCTGCTTTGAGTAGAATCAATAAAGACATTTTCAGAAGGAGTGCATAAGTGCTGGTTCTGAAATGCTGCTTGGAATGAATAGTTACTCTTTGTTTGAAGATTTTTGCTTAACTTTAGGATTGGCTTACGTACTGGGTTAATAGTGCCATGAGAAAATATAAATACCTGTTTATAACAGGAAGATCTGTTAAATAGGATTTTCAAAATCCTCTGCATGTTTATGATTCTAAATTGGTGTTTGAAAACATGGTATATTCTCATAATGTTTTTAATATTTTAAGTCAAAACAAAAAAAATTTCATCTATGTGAACAATTTTTAGTCATTGTGTTGATTTAAGACACATCTATATATCCTCTCTGTACTTATATTGATTTTTAGACATTTGGGAAGAAAGAAGAAAGAATATTGTTACAAGAATATAACACCAGTATTTTTCACTAGCATGATTCCTTTTTTTAAGGTCTACAACCTTTACCTAATCTACTATATAGATTATTTATTATAATGAACTGAGATATAACAATCACCTCAGGAAAGTGCTACAAACAAGAGAGAGGTGTGGGTAGAATCCCTGTATACCAGTCTCATTTGCCAAACAAAGTTTCTGATAAATTTATATCTTTAATTTCAGTACCCTTGGGTATGGTACTCTTATCCCAGAATAATTGTACATCCACTATCTCCTTAAGAACAGGGCACAGCATATGGGGTACTACTTACCAATTTAATTTTATAGTATTATTCTGAGCTGTGTTTGCTTTCTTTTCTGCTTATTTCACAGCAAAGAAGGTTTCAAGCTTCTTAGTGGTTGGTTATGGATTAGCTGGAAACAATAACATTTAAAAGCCCCAAGCCCTATCTGTAAAAACAAAGAAGGGCTTCTTATCCATGGTGCTGATATCAAATTCTGGTTCTGTTGTGTTTGCTTATAAATATGGATCTGAATGCTTCCTCATTTTCCCAGTGACTTTCTGGGAAAGATGATGATCAGAATTCAAGAATAGAGTGTTGATAAGCAAAGCCCAGTAGGAAAAAAAAAATGTAGTGTGTAATTCTGAGATGTTTGTGCTTACTTTCTTTCTTGCTTACTTAATGCGAGGGGGGAAAATGAGGAAGAGAAAGAGATCACTGACACTGGTGAAACACCCTTTCTGACAAGTGCATTACTTAGGAATTCACTTTTTCTAATTAAACAAAATAATTCTTAAAGGGAAAATTTTATAGAGCTCCTACTTCATTTGAACATGATGGAGAATGCATCTCAAAGAAGAGTTTCTTTAAAAAAATCCTAAATTTCAAGTAGTGTGTAGCAACATAACAATATGTTGTAAAGCACTTTCATGACTCTTGAGAGAGGAAGTATACTGTTATTTTAAAAGAATAAATGTGTCATCAATCAAACGAGTGAATTGCTATATAAGTGCATTTCATGCATGAATTAACCAGCTATTAGCTAGTAGATACCAAATCAATGTGGGCTGCTTCCCAGCTAACATGGAATGTTCTCAAGCAGAAATACTATATCCAGCACATGAGGTCATGGCTAGAAATACGTGAGCTACTGGAGGTTTTGTTTGTCTAACACCTGCTAAAGCCCTGCACTTATTGCTATGGCTTTGCACTTATTTGCTGTGGTCTAGTAATTTGAGAGAAAAAGCAAAGCACTTCAGCTAATGTCTTTTTGAACCTATTATGACTAAAATGTTTAACAAAATTTTTATTGTGAAGGTAGAAAATGAACTCGTAAATCCAGTGTTACAAATTCATCAAGACTGATGAAGATGCCAGGAGATGGGTCATTGTTTTCAGGAAAATCTCTGTGGAGTCATCACAGAGCTTTTTGGGGTTTTTTTGTGTCTTTACATGTGTGTTTGATTTGTTTTTTATTTTCATTTCTCTCCAAAATTCCAATAGTAGGACAGCAAAAATATGTTTGATATCTACCGAACATTGGAGGGAAAGGGAAATAATGGCTCTGTCATAAACTTAGAAATTGAAACTCATAAGATGCCAGGTCATCTTATGAATGAAAAAAATGTTTCGTGTAAGTTTTAAGGAATGTTTGATGATAGTTTCTCCTGAAAATTTATTGTTTGTTTCTGATCCATGGATTAGTTGGTTTCCATATCTTTATCAAATTTCTGAGAGTTTTTAATGTAAGAATTCACAGGTTTTAAGCGGGAATATGTCCTTAGACTTCTTTCCAACAGAGCACGTTGACTTGGTTAATTTTGATTTGTTTCCAAATATATAAAGATGTGAGAATAATAATCCAGTGCCACCCGTCAAAAAATGAACCAAATGCATTGCATTCTTTTACCTGTGTAAAAATGACTACTGCTTTTGGAAACACTGGTTTAGTGTTCCTTTAGCTGTGAAGAAAATGCAACACCCTTTCTCAGGTACTCCTGAAGTATTAATGGAGTTTTGGTTCTTAGGCATTTCAATTTTCAGAAATTTGAGTGAATGTCAAGTGTGTGAAGTAGAGAGAAGGCAGGAAATATTGTATCCAGACGGCTGGATGTCCAGATGGAAGGAATGATGTCAAATGGAGTCCCAGCAGGTTGTGTAAATGCCTTCCAGTAAGAGTAGCTGGAGGGAACTGCCATATAAGTTGAGGGTTTGCTCTGTGCAAGATCTTAAAATTGCTTAAAAGCCATCCATGTTTTCAAAAGAGTATCTGCAAAGCCAAACACATTTAAACTACAATTATAATGAAACAGCTTAGCTAAAAATGTAATCCATTGTTGAGCTTTTGATGGGATACCCTGCCTTTTCGGACGAGGGTGAAAGAGCAGAGGAGGCTGCTGTTCTGCTAAGTTCTTTATTTCATAGACTCATAGTTTTCTGAAGGTAGAGTTCGGAGGGGTTACATAATAAGGCCAAGCAGTAACAGCAGCAGCAGAAGGCAAACAGCAAATAGAAACAGCTTCTTCTTCTCTAAACTTACAGAAGTGTGGATTATATTTGTTAATTGACCAATAATATTGACACACAATTCTAGTTTTTCTTTTCTTAACCTATCCTGGTGTAATTCTAACAATCGTAAATCTTACACAAGTGTTACATAGGTATTACACAGATTTGCGTATACAGTTTCTGTCCGCTCTTATTGTTTATGTGAACACTCTAAAAAATGGGAACAGTATAGTTCCAACTATGTTTTGTCTAAAGTAAAGAAATTCTGTGAAAAGGTAACACTGCTGCAGCAAGAACTGTTTGAGATCTCTTTGCTGCAGCTGTTTCAATGTTTAAAGCACTTAGCATATATTTCTACTACAAGTTAAAAATCTGTATTTCTATTTCACATTGGTGTGACTTCATGTATCTCAACTTATCCAAAGGTTTTAATTCAACCCCTGTACTTTGGCTTCCTTCTGGGCCTGGGTCCAGAGGAGCTCTCATTCCAACAATCCATGTTTCCTGAATAATTTCCTGATGCACTTATATCTGCTTTTGGTAGAAGGGCTAAAAAGCATAAATACTTTTATTGCCATTTGCCCAACAAGCTGTCTGACTGGGGAAAAAAAAAAAAAAAAGAAAAAAGACCAAAAAAAAAGGTATCCTTATCTTTCCTTATTTTGTTAAAATAGGCTGGGTTTGTATTACTGCCAAGTAAGAAATACTTTCCATGCCATTTCCATTAACCATTTGCCTTTCATTCCTTGAAAAAAGGTTCTCTTGGGTCTCATTCTTGGTGTTTCCAGCTGTCAAAACAGTTACTTCCACTTGTCACTGAAGTACAAGTCTGATTTGAACTCTGGAAGAAATAGTGTACCACAAAGGAGGGGACAAATTCTGAAGGTTGAGATGAGGTATTTAATCCAGTCAATGACAAACAAATAGACCCATTTGGTAGTAAAGGATGCCAAATTAATTTTTGCTTTTTGATTCTTGGAGTCTATTTCTGAACTGATAGTACAAGTGTAGAGACATTATTAGCTCTTGATAAGAGGTTAGCTTCAGTCTGATAAAGTACAATCAGGATTGTTTACAAAGTATCTATTAACTGTGGAAAGTGGAAATAAATTATTTAATTGCATAGAAAGTTCTCTGGCACAGATGGAAACCTTGAAGATTAAAAGATAGAACAAAATAATCATCTACTGTACAGGAATGGAATATTTTCATGAGAAGTTGGTGCCAATTGAAGCATATACGAGCTAGTGAACAACAAATGCATTCAAAACCTCCCTGGTAACTGAATCCTGTTGATTTCTAAGTGTCTCAAATAGTTGTGAGATTAAAGAATGGAGGCAATTGCTGAGAAAATGACACAAAAAGGCTGGAGTAATAATACACTAAACAGAACAGATAAAAGCAGTAGTGTGCAATGGCTCTAAAAATCAGAAAATGGTGACTTTGAGTCAAACTGAAATTAAGTTGCAGTGACTGCTAGATTAGGGTGACCATCCTGATTTTTCCTTTTTGAAACATAGGGAGTTTCTCTCTAAATGCAAGCAGCAATTTCATTGTTATTAAAGTCTTGTTCTAATCCGCTTTTCAAGGTCTTCAAGACCAGGTTGGATAAAGTCCTGAGCAACTTGGTCTGACCTCACAGCTGATCTTGCTTTGAGTGTGAGGTTGGACGAGAGGAAAATACACCTTTGTAACAGAGGCACTTGTAATGAAATTTTCGCTGTGAGATATTCCAATAGGTTTTGGCTTTGCTGAACCGTAACAATTTGAAGTATAATTAATGACTATTAGAGATGCAATATTTTTCCGCCTGGGTTTTTTTTTTCTTCAGATTTTTTTTTCCTAGAACATAATAGTATTAGTTTTGCTTTCATCTGAATACATCACTTATTCTCTTGCAGTGTCTCAACTAAGTGTATTCTCTTTGCTGAAATGTTGGACTGTCATGCAAATTGGACCTTCTACCAGCTTCCACAGGCTTGTCATCACTGAAAGAAATTATATGTATTTCTTTTAAATTGTCCTTTTTACTTCAGTGCTGGCAGTTCTCTGCAGTGCCTGACATTTCTGAGAGGAGACAGCCTGTCACATGCTGGGGCTTCAGGGAGGAGACCATTTAAAATACAAGAAAAGATCTAGGTAACATGACACTGTTCCTTTTTTTTCATCCTCACACTCTTCACTGTTCAAATTTCATGAAATCTGTACATAAGGTTGCAGAGATTATTTGCTGAGGAAGAGCTAAATCAGGGTGGTTTGTCTATTCCCACAAGATTTATCTGTAAACAGGGAGGAAACACATCAGTTTGCAGTGCAGCCTCTGGCATATTGCAGCAAGATACAGAAACACTTCTAAGGATGTTTCTGGGGGATATTTGTGCTCTCCAGAGCACATTGCTTTCTTTCAGTTTGTTACTACCAGATTAATGAACCATTTTAGAGAGCTGGGAATCAGCAGAGCAGAGAGATGAAGTGTTGTGGAATGTGACAGTGTTTAACAGGAGAGAACTGCTGCTGGTCCTCCTCATGGGACTGGGGAATGGCATGAGAAAACTGCCTTGCCTAGAGCCATCTCTGTTTCTGTTTCCAAAGTGCATGTGTTTGGCAAAGATATAGAAGAAAAAGAAGTAAAAAATAGAACACAAAAAATGCCAAGGAAATCAGCATAAAAATCTACCATGGTTAGTAGTAGTAGTAGTATGTGAGAAAATGCATGCATACAGGCAAAGGGAGAAGGACTCTCAGCTCATTTAGAAGAAAAATAAAGCAAAAATAAACTCGGGGTATGTCATTCACAGACCTGTCTGGTTCTCTCGTGTAAATTTTTGTGAAGTATCAGCAGCTTATAGAGACCATAATAAGCTAAAGAAATTGATTAGTCTAATTGTGTTTCAGTTATACAGTACATTATTAAAGGAAATATTATGTATCCCATTGTTTTTGTAATTCTGCAATGAACTAAATACTAAAGGAAATGTTTGGGATTATTTTAAAAATCTTTTCCTTCAACTCATGCTCTCTCTCTCACTACCTGTCTCTTACATCAGTATTCTCTTGTGATTGTTTAATCTGTGTAAACATTGCTTTGTGAGGCGATCTTAAAATTGGCTTTAAAATATTAATTTTTTATGAAATATATCCTTGATCTAGTTTTAGAAGTGTTACAAATATAAGATAATCATAACTACTTTGACAAAACTCTGTAATAGCTGAGTCTGTATCTTGCTAAAGGATACTCCAAGTCAGAACAGAAAATGTGACAGTGTTCAATGTCAAGAAGCACTGAGGAAAGCAATCAGTTCATTAATCAATAATTTATCTGGATTATATATCCAACACTTTGTTTAGGGCAACATTGAGAAAAGCACCCTGATTTTGTCCACTTTCCCAGTACTAATATAACAGGGGTTTCTTAACTGTTGGTTACCCACAATTTCAGTTAAATTTTGAGAAAGTTATAGGACTGTCCAGCTCAATTAGGAATTTCACTCTGATGCCTCCTAAAAATCTGACTCAGTACTTTCATCTGAGCTTCTCCGCTCTCTAATTTTATCATTAAAATGAAGGTGATGTTTAGTAACTGCATAATGCCAAGACTGCTAATATTGGGTCAGCATTGATTAATATTCATATGTACTCCTTCTTTTCTACAGAACTGTTATTCTTACAGTAAGGCTATCTGGGATGTTATCTTTTACCCTCTTAATCAAAAGGGAGTTTTCACATAGATTAATAAGATTTCATATATCTAAATCTCACCAATATTACATCACAAGCAAAGCAAAAATTAATAGTTGTTCTCGCCTGTGAAAGAGGAAAATACCAAGACACCTTCCTGCTTTTCCCAGATCTCGACTCCTTTTCTCAGAAGAGAGATGGAGAGTTAAACTCCTTTGCTTTTATGCTAGTCTGCTGGCTGAGGCAAGAGTTTTTTTCTGGGACTTTGGTGGCATCTTCTTCATTGTCTTCTTTGTCTTCTTCTTCTTCGTCGTTGTCTTCTTCCTCTTTGTCATCGTCTTCGTCGTTGTCGTCATAGTCTTTGTCGTTTTCATCATCATTGTCGTCGTCTTCGTCGTCGTCTTCGTCATCGTCTTTGTCGTTGTCGTCATAGTCTTTGTCGTCTTCATCATCATTGTCGTCGTCTTCGTCGTCGTCTTCATCGTCGTCTTCGTCGTCTTCATCTTCATCATCATCTTTGCCATCGTCATCATCGTCTTCATCGTCGTCATTGTCTTCGTCGTCTTCGTCTCCTCCTTCTCCATCTCCTCCTTCTTCTTCTTCTTCTTCTCCTCCTTCTCCTCCTCCTTCATCGTCTCCTTCGTCATCTTCATTGTCTCTTCTGGACTGTTCAGCAACACCAGACCATCACCAAGAGGCCCTACACCTCGTCCTGGAGGGGCCCACCCCAAACCCCAGCTCCAGAGAGGAGAAAGCCACACCCACAAATGACTCCAAAATCTACCCAGGTTCTCTCCACAGTGAGAGGTTTTATTATTTAGCATTATTCTTTTTTTTTCCCGTGCCTGCATGCAATTAACTTCTTAAATAAATAGTTTTCTTTTCACTTTCTTCTGAGGAAAATTCTTTTCGAACCTGGTGGGGGAAGGATGGCTGTAACCTGCCTTCTATCAGAGGACATTCATTTCAGACGTTGCTCCAAATTTGTCTCAAACTGGGATAACCACTAAGCATAAAAATTCAGTCTGAAGCTCAGATATTCAAATTTTTGTCAGCTATTTCTCATAACTTTTTAATATTGAAACTAAATTTACACTTTTTAGTGAGATGACTTTGTGGCTTGTTTCAGTATTAAGCCTATGGTTCAAAATTTAGAGATTATTACACATCCTTTTGGATGTGGAAAGGCACAAGGAGCTATGTAATGTAATGATAGGAATATTAATGGCACTTTTGTCATTGGAGTCTCCATGCCTTTATGCAGTGACAGCTCCTTGATTGATGGAAGCAAGGCTACGCTTATAAATAAATAAATTCTGGAAATATTTATTCATTTCCATAAGTCTTCTTGAAAAATATTGCAAAATATTTATCTTAAGTATTATGTGCTTTAGACTAACACCTATTTGTTTTAGTATTAATTTTGTATGTTTTTCAGAAGTTAATTGCAGTGATGTGGAGCAGCATTAACTAGACAGTCCTTTCAGTCTCTGAATGAATTCTTAAGGCTTTGTTTGTGAAGGAACTTAGGAATCTGTAAAGCATCAGGAAAAGGAGCACTTATTCAAATGTTATGCCAGTTTAGTTCTGCATCTAGGCACAACTTGAATTCTCAGTTTTAAGCCAGATTTAATCTATCAATAACTACAATAACTATATTCTTATCTGCAATTCCTCCCTCTACCCCCCCCCCCCCACCCTCCATTAAAAGTATTGGACACTTGTGGTTCTGCTTAGTGTTTCTGGTTTTTTACTCTTGAGTCTCTCCTGCAAAACAATATCTTAGGCCACCATCTGCTCTCACCAAACCTTTCAGCTGGATCTCCAGTTCTGCTTAATCACAGGGTTATCTCCACTCTACTTAAGAATTATGATTTTTTTGTTCTTTAGTATTTTCAATAAATTCTCTACTCTTTTGCAAGGCAATTTATAATAGGCCATAATTAAAAGCAATATAAATATGATTTCTTTTGAAGGTCTGTGGAACTTTTTCTGAAGATCTGTGGAAGTGAGCAATTACATAGGGAATGATCTGTGAACTCTGGGAAATAACTTGAGATACTTGAGTAAAGAAAATTTTCCAATTCAAATATAAATAAACTTTTTGATGTTTCTTGTGGCCTAAAATATTTTATTTTTCTTCAATGACTCGACTAAATACTATTTTTGTCTGCGGCAGAAAACTACTGTTTTCATTTTAAGTGAGAATAGTTGTATTTATTCATTGTACTCTGCATTTGCTTTGTTCATCTGAGAATCTTGCAGTTCTGTATGATGACGAGATCCCTTTAAAAGAGAACAATCTGACAGTCTCAAGAGACATGACTCTCTTAACCAAATAGCAGCAAATACTGTTTTCAGTCCAGATTCACTTTAATTGATCTTCCTCTTATTATCAAGAGACAGCAAATCAGACAGAGCTAAAAGACCTATGGCAGATGCTCGTTGATTGGTGTGACATGCAGCTTGCTGGCTTGGGAAAAGTGCAGTATCATGGTTCAGTCTGGATGACTTGTCAGAAATGAAAATCAAGAGTCACAGCATCTTGCTAAACTAAATAAGGTTACAGGAAACTTACCAGCCAGAACTGCTTCATTTCACTTCAGTGTATGAAATCCATTGTACTGTGAGGACGTGTCATTATCTAAATCACCATGGAGAAACAATATAAATATTGGCTACCCTCAGTAGTGCTAAGGAGACACAAATTCATGATCTTGTTGCTGAAATCTTACAGTCTCTTATTACAGATTTCATATAATTGGGACCAAAAGTTTCATGCTAAGGAGTCAAGCTCTGCTGGCAGTCATTTGGCTTTCATATCCAAGTCTCTTGCTTGATTCGATATTGTGTTTTTCTGAGAACTGTGGTGGGAGATAAAAAGCCTGTCTTTGCTGCTTTGTTCAGCTGATAAATGAGAATTGCTGATGAATAAATCTGGGAGAGTTGCAGCAAAATAAATGGTAAGCTTGTTGGGATCTTCTCCTCTTCGGCAAGATCATAAACTTGAGAAGATTAATTGCCATCAAGGAAAGCTCCCCTAGTAAGTTTTAGGAGATGCAATTAATTACAAGTGTTTCACAGATTTAAAGGCAGCTTGGGAAGGGGGATTTGATAGATTGAGAGAGTTCAACTTGAATTCTGTGTAAGTTTCCTGATGTCATTGTTTATGGCTTTCTAATTTGTTTTGAGGGGGTTTTTGTTTATTATGAAGTAAAGATTTACAAATGTGAAAAATACTTTTTTTGAAAGGGCATATGACAATTTTAGCATCTCTTTGGCATCACCCATTCTTTCAACTGTTCTTTCTACTTCTATATAAGTCACTTTGTGGTGTCTCCAGCATTAAGCAGACGTTTTGCATTATTTTTTCTCAATGAGAGACTGAGATAGGTGATTTTGAATCGAACATGTTGTAGTGGTTGGTTTAAACAAAAAAAGGATTGGAAGGATCGTCAATCAGCACTTTTAAATGTTATTAACAAACAGGTTTTTTAATGTACATGTTAAATAAATAGTGTTCAGGCAAAGTCTTCATCTTCTAACATTTTTAGAAGGAAATTACTTCGTTTTAAAATAGTCATATGTGGAAATGCAGTAAAACATTCTTACAAGTTAGTAATAACCAGGAATGTGATGAGGAGTGGACTTAAGCCAAACCACAAATGAGTTCTCCATTCATTACTGTGGAGCAATGATAAATAGCTTCTTCAACTTCTCACTGTCATTCGGTATATTTACAATATACAGAATGTATATTATATACATTAGATTTGATATATTCCTTCTGCTTATTTTTTTCTCCTCTGAAGTTTCCTGCCTTTATGGTTTCCAGTGTTTCAGTAGCTGTTTTCTATCCCTATTAATATAAGTGTTGGTTACAGTTTTAAGCTGCAGTGTGAATCAGTCCTGATTTGTGTAATGCAGAAGAAAGAGCTATATTTTAAATGTGTTTTCTCACATTGGACCTTATTATCATGCTTTGAAAAAATTTACTTCTGGTAAAGTCTTTTGCATTAGACACCCGCTGTCACTGTGAATATTCATGACCTCTATTTCCTTTTTTGCCTTGGTCCTTTTTCCAATATAAAAAGAGGACCAGCAATATGTCAGTTATTGGCCCATGGGTAGGTTTAGCTAAGGCCTGTGTTCTAATATTTTTAAACTAATAATAGGCCCAAACTGATTTTTCTTTCTTTGGCTTAAACATTTATTTGAGAACATGAATGAAATGTGAGAATATAAATAAGAATGCCAGTATTCAGATTCGATGCTTTCCTGTCCACTATCTTCCGTTATGTCACTGAAATTGATGGTCATTCACTGACACCATGTCTGTCTGTGATAATTCTATTTATCTAAATACAAGTTTAAATCTCTCAGTGTATTTACACTTCCAGCAGCTAAAATGTTTGCAGGCAACCACCGCAGAGAGTTAAAGTTACTCATGAATATGCTAATACTAACGAAACTGTTTGATACTTTTTTTATTCGTATGAAAAATTATGTATAAAGATTAACTTTGTCTTACGTTTGCTGCTCTTGTGTTCATTATATGAGATAAAGAAGAGGAAAAGTGGAAAGGCAAGGTGATAAGAGGAGGCATCTTTTCTTTGATTACAATAGTACAGGGGTAATGATCCTTTTTCTGATGCCTAAATTTTTGCTCTGGACGGAACAAAACACTTTATTAAATTTAAATCTAGGCAAACAGTGAAATAATAATGAAAGCTACAAAATTGATATTATTTACAGAAAATACGTTTGCTTATTTATATTCTACATTTTTCTTGCAATTTTGTCAATACTAACAATTTTATACAGCATTTCAAGCTTCACATGCCCAGGGCAGCTGAGGAACCTCTTTATTTCTATGGGTAGAATGTGTCTGTGTGCCTGTGTTGCAAACAGTCTGTACCTTTGTAGTTTCTGTCTGTGTAATGATTTACACCACCATCATCAGGAGCTTTGGGCTTGGATTTCTCTCAGCTCATTATAACTAGTCTCTTGTGCAAGGCTTTTAAAATGAATTTGCTCCCGTTTCCTCTTCAAACTTACACTCTTTCTAACAATTCTGGCCTGTGAATTTAAAAGGATGCTAAACCTTAAGAAATTAAAATAATCCTTTACTTCTATTCCTCTATTTCTTTTGTGTGCCTCTCTTCCTAGAGACAAGATATTTACATGGGGTTTTTTAAACTTATCCTTAGAAGAGAGGGGAATGCCCATATTTAATGTGACTTTAACGGCTTTTTGCTTGTAGTATTCCTGTTGGATGAGAATGTTCTTAGGCTCAAAGTATAAAGGGTCTTGGGTTACTTATGGACATTTTGTGCCTGCACATCTTTTTTGAATTACACTTTCATTTGGGTTTTTGAGAAAAGATGCCTCTCTCCTTTTTAAGGAATGAATTGCAGTTTTTGTGACAGGTTTTGCTTTTTTCCTGTCTTATCAATTTCACTTTGACATATGTACATCTTTGGGGCTTTTTAAAATTATCATTAAAATACCAAAATGAAATTCAAAAGGTTGTGAGAGTTTTATAACAATTTCTAAGGAGTTCTGTTTTGACCATTAAAAACTCCAGTCACATCTGAAAACTAGGGCCAACAGATGACAAATAATTTTTAGTCGGAACACCAGCTCTTTCTGGAACACAGTGTGTTTGATTTTAGACTCCGGCCTGGTGACTTGGCTTTTCTTTCAGAAATGCCAGTGCTCCAAATTTACAGTTTTATGTAATTCACTCCTATGCAATGAACAATGTATGTTTACAGTTTTTCCTTCTCTTCTTTTCCTCTTTTACTGAGGTGTAAAAAGAAAAGCATGTTGTATGTATTTATGCTGTGTATTAATACATGTAGGTTATTCCTTGGAATAGGAATAAAATGCAGCATTCCAAGCATAATAGAGAAACAATTGCTACAGATCATTACTTGATGATGTGATGTATTAGTATAATGAATACTAATACATTTTCCTACTGAATATTTTCCTGAAAGCTGGTTATGAATCAAATCGTGCAGAACAGTGATGAAGCATAATAGTAAAATTGTTCGGATGTAGGTGGAACATTCTTGCAAGCAGAATCTCATCCTGACCCTGGGGAGGCGGGATGGGGAAGAGGTTTCAGATCATTAAAACTGGTCAGACTGTAGAACAGCTATCAGGTGAATATATTTGGTAGTAAAATAATTGGGAAAGCTCATTTGGTGTTTACCTATTGGAGTCCCTGCAGAGTCACTGTTGTGACACCCGGCCAAAGGTACTGGGATTCCCAGCACGGCTGGGGGTGCAGCAAGGGAAGGGGATTGACCTTTAACCAGTGGAGACAGGAACATGGAAGGGACAGCAATACCATTTGTGGTTTGTGTTGGCAAGGAAGAAATACAGTAACTATTCACAACAGAACATGTATTTCCCCCTGCTTCACTGAAAATTGAAGAGGTGTTTTGAAGCCCATGTACATCGGCTCTTCTGGGGAAGGATGAGGCAAAAAATAAGAGTGTTACCGCCACTGAAATGCACATTTCTATAAAAGAACCGTTTGTAATGATTCATCTGAATGCACACTGTTCTGCAGAGGAGGCAGGGTCAATTAGTTTCAAGGTGCTGTGTCACTGCTTACAGAGCTCTGCTGAAATAGCTGTAGTTCTCACAGGCCCTCCCTAGTTCAAGGGGACATTGATACATACTTACAAATTGTGTACATTGTAAAGAGAATTATTACAACAACCCAATTTCAGTGATTTCTTACTGTGGTGTTCAGTCTTTGAAACTGCAGATTAAGAAAAATTTATTTTTGTATATTTGGAGAAATTCTATATAGCGTTCATATAGCAAATATCCTTTTAAATGAAAATGCTTGTAAAATACAATTGTGGCATATTTTTTTAAAGTAGTTCGGCAGGAAGATTAATTTTCCAACTGTAATAAAAAAATTATTAGTTTAGTTTAGTATTAGTTTAAATAGTAGACTCTCCTTTAAAATATGAAACAGCGAATGAGAACTAATATTGCCATTTATGCAAGTCTTTCTCTGCAGGGATGCTCTTAATATACATTGTGTAATATTTCTAGAGGTTTTTTTTTAGCATCGGCTAAATATAATGATAATTCTGCATCTGTATAAAAGTTTTTACGAAGATATAACCTTTATAAATATATTATTCTTTAAAACACCAAAAGGTCAAAACATCTCTGAAGCACTGTACAGTGGTGCCCTGCATCAAGACAATGCAAGTCTCGTAATACTGTGAATATTTACTGAGATGATAATTGTGCTCTCTGAATTGTCCCCTGAAGAATAATTTTACTTCATCTGTAAAATTAAGACTAAGAGTGTATATCATAGGAACCTCAGAGACTTCCCACTGATTTCAGTGCCTAGGGGCAAGTTAACAGACTTTGAAGAGATTTTAATTTAGGGAAGTGTTTGGGTGGTGACTGCAACTTCAGAGATAGAAGGCTTGATCCAGAGCTCTATTGAATACAGTGGAGACCTTGAAATGAAATTCGGATCTGTGAGTGTTCCTGTTTCCTAGAATTCCCAGGCTTGTAAAGGGCTACAGAAATTTCAGGCTGTTAAATGTCTACAATTTATTTTATTTTATTTTTAAATATTGAAATGAGAATGTCCAGGTCATTCATAAAATGTAAATGCCCCATCTTCTTTGTGTTCTCACTGCTGTTACTAAGTGTATACGAGATGTTCAGTACTGTAAAAATAAATAAATCTACTTATGGAAATTCTGAACAGTCACAATGAATACATCTGTATTTGCATTGTCATTTTTTTGCATATATATGCCATCTGTTTCAATGCAAACTTTGTTTGTTTGTTTGTTTTTTCTAATTATAGGACTATACCTTGACAATGTACTTCCAGCAAGCGTGGAGGGATAAGAGGCTGTCCTATAATGTAATACCTCTAAACCTCACTCTGGACAACAGAGTAGCTGATCAGCTCTGGGTGCCCGATACCTATTTCCTGAATGACAAGAAGTCATTTGTTCATGGTGTCACTGTGAAGAACAGAATGATTCGTTTGCATCCAGATGGAACAGTCCTTTATGGACTCAGGTCAGTATGAACCATTTCTAACTCTTTTTGTCTCTTAATTTAAAACCATGATTAAAAAGCTAAAAATAAAAATAAAAACCATTCCTTGCCTTTTTTTTTTTAATGTTTTTCTTTTTATTGCTGTATTCTATATAACTGATGATATTCCAGAAAAAAAAATGAAGTATTCTAAGATTGGATAAATTTTTTTTTTAATACAAATTTTGGAGATAAAGTGCCATTTTTAGTACAGTTCAGAGACTTGTATTAAGAACAGATAAGACTGTAAATATTACTTGAAATACTCATTCTGGATTAAAACCCTGGTTTAGAACTGCTTCTTCAAAGGAATTGAAATATGAAATACAAAATGAGGATTTGCAGAAAAAACAGAAAATGTATATGACAGCTGAATTGATAGTTTAACTGATATGTTTTAAAAATATTTTTGATTGAATATTAGATTGCTTTGTATGATACCCAGATGAATCAGCTTTCTGAGTTTCACTTAGATGAGGTATGACTTGAAATGTTTTTCAGCCTGTTGTTGTTGTTGTGTATGACTGTATGTAGAGGGGTGACTGGGAAAATCAACAAAAGGTCTTCACCCTTGAGAAGTTATGAAAAGTGAGGAAATTGTCTGTTTAGTGATGTTAACAGGATAAATAATTGCTGAGAAATTGATTTTAAAATGTAGCTGCAAAAGAGTGACAATGCAATGTGGGTAGGTAACAAAAGAGCAGGAAAGCATTGTCTGGGTTAACAATAGAAAATGCTGCAGAGCTGGGTATTGTATTTACCAATGTTTGTTGTGTCCAATTATGTTTTCTGTGGGAGCAGTTCAGGCTCTGGCACTATGGCTGGGAGCAAGTCTGGAGTTTTTGTGATTGTTCAGTGAAGCAACAGATACTTGGTTCCTTGAAAAGCAGTTGTAGTTTAAAGTGAAATATAAACCAACTACAAAACACACCTTTATATTAATGGAGTGAGAGCGACCATAACAATGGTTTTGGTGTAGTTTCCAATTTAAGATTCTGAAATCATAATGTTTATTATTATCTTCTAAAATAAATCAGAAATAAATATCAGGTTTAATGTCTTCAATAATGCTAACTTTTTATTGCTATTTCTGGCATTTTTATTCTGACTACTTAACCATCTGTAATAATTTCTTTTTTTTAAAGGTTGGTAAACAGTAAGTAGAGCTCACAAAAAATTGTCCATAGAAGAACCAAGTAAAAGAAATTTTTGTTTTCTGGGAGTTTCTTCTTGTTCATCTGTTTTTCAAAAACTTAAAACCTGTCATGAAATATACTTTATTTAAGGTTTTGAGGGTTTTGTTTGTTTCTTTTTTTTGAGAACCAGTGGTGTTACTGTTTCATTGTTTTGGGTGAAACCTTTGTTCCTCTTCATTCAGCATAAATAGCAAATCAGTTTTAATGTCTTTTATAAGATGCAATAAAATGAAATGGTTTCTGTTTTTTACTTAAAACTGTTTAACGTAATTCGAGGAATCATTATTAATGCTTTGAGCCTTTATTTTCCAGAGTTATTTTCTTCAATACTTACAATCACAATATGGTTTTAGATATGGTTTTAGATTAATTCTAAAATGGGATATTTTTTTATTGTAGGACTTGTGCACAGCCCAGAGTTGAAGGCATTTAGACAGCTTTTTTTCCTAGGTAAAAAATTTCACTTTAGGAAATAATTTTCTAGTATTTGGGTATATGTAGCAATCTCACATTTGAGATTATCAGTTCTTACATCTGAGACTCTGCTTGGTGCATTTCAAGTGTTCTCTTTGCCCTGTGAGCTGGCACAAGATGAATGATGGATGTGAATTCTGCCATTGTTCTGTTGCTGTGCTGGAATGAATTGTAACTTAGGGCAGGGGCAGGACGATTGTCACCCTATACTGCCCTAGCCAGCACTAAGATTGGGGACTGCAATTGCCTTCACTCCTTTGGCAACTGTGTACTTGAACAGCACAGAGGGGAAGGACACCTCTGGTTCTTGTGTGTTTTGTGGTAGAGACTATGGAACATAACAGATAGCTAATAGGGGACAAGGCAAGAAAACCCCTTCTTATATGTCCTAATTCTTAATGAACCATGGACAAGTCTTGTGAAATGTAGAATCAATTCCTCCTTCTCAGACTCAGCTCAGTAGGTCTCAGAAAGGCTTTCTCGCTAAAATGTCTTTCAAACGCTGGGCTGGATGGGGAAGATGCACCGGTGGTAATACAACAGGATTATATGAGTGCCATATTCTGCTTTTGCCTTCACTGGACCAAGTAGCAATCAATGATCTCATTCTAATACTAATGTTTTAGTTTTATAGCTCTAAGTAGCTTTATCTATCTATTTCATCTAAATTCAACTCAGAGTTAATGTTATTTCCACAGTAGTGGAAATAATTTCCACAGTGTCCACAGTAGTGATATCTTTAATGCCTGCTTATTAGTAATTTCTGCATACCATTAAAAATACCTGCTTAGTTGTATTTCTCACATATCTAAAACCCCCTGTACACTATTATTCTGAAAATTAATACTGTTCTTGCTGTGTTAATTTACTTTAGCTTATACTTACAGTCACATATTCTTACTTTGGGATGCATTTTTCTAAAGTGAGATTCCTTTAAGTGTCAGTCTGAATTTTTTTCATCTCCCCATACATCTATTTATAAACATTATCACATGCATACACATATAAAATTTGCTGTGAATTTGGTTGCATTTACCTTGATTGCTGTAATCAAATTCATTGAACTGCAAGTGATCTTATCAGTAAAAATGTAACCATCCCTTTCTTTTGTGTCCCTATAGTTGAATTTCTATTTCATGCAGCAAGCAGTGATCCCTTAACATTGTCCTTTTTGGTTTTGTGAGCAGAACCCATACATGGTGCACATGTCACATCCAATTAGATTTGACACTGGGAGGTTAAATTTCAGGAAGGACTAGGAGGCAGTTTAGTGAGCACCTGGATCATGCTGTCACTAAAAGAGGGGAGGAGAGAGGGAAGGGAAAAAAAGAAAAAGGGCTAATAATGAAAGGAGACAAAGGGCTGGTGTGTTGTCCTCATAGCCTGCCTTTTTCACTGCTACAGGGCATTAGTTAAGGGCATAATTAAATTCTTGACCTTTTTTATACAGAGAACGTGACATGGTGGTTGCTTTTAAGTTAAGAAGGACTTTTATTTCTGATGGATAGCTGCCAGCTATTTATGTTTTGGGAAAATGGGGGTTTTTGTATTTTTTTCATATTCCATCTGGCAAGAAAATTATTCATTGCTGCCAAGACCAGGACATTCAATAGATTATATACTTAAATCACCTAAATGGTAGAAAATTGTAAACATATAGTCTTAAATGAAGAGTCATTACGGGAAAAATCACTATGTTGGAAGTTAAGATGATTTGCAAGAAGATATTAGTGATTTGACCACATATTTAGAACAGTAAATTTAGACATTCACATCTAGTATAGCAGATAGTTTACAGTAGTTTGAGCAAAGCTTAAATAAGATAAGCAGTCAAAACTGAGGAAAATATATGGCTTTAACTAAATTTCTCTGTGTTAAAATATCTGGTTTATTAAATACACTTAGCAGAAATGGGTGCTACAGTAGATGAGATTTGTTATTTCTTACATTTATTTTTATATATATAAATACATATATAAAAAATTTCCCCTGACTTTTGACATAAAGCCTGTTCTAAAATGTGGATCAAAAGTTCAGCTGTCTTCTGCTTTCTTCTGCATAAGCCTGGGGAAGAATCATTTCTCTGATTTTTGTGGCCTCTGAAAGCACCAAGTTTTTTGAATTTTTTCCAGGGATTGGAATGCGAGATTTGAGAATGGTGACAAGTTAAGATCCTTCTATTTGCCAATTTTGAATTGCTGCTTTTTGTGTAACTACATTATGGTGTCTTTCTGGAACTCACCTCTTTACTGGGAGAGAGTCTTGGGATGCTATGTGTCAGAGTCAGGAGAAAATTTAGAATACAAGGATTAAACATAGTTGAAGAAGTGGCTTAAGACCAATACGTTTTGTGTGGGTTTGCACCATTACCATGCTGTTTACAGAGATACTGACTCTTGCATACATTTCTCCCAACATTCCTCACAAGAGAACTCGGTGACAGTGGGTAGAGAACTGATAATTACATGCCCAAGAGCATTTTATACTTTTGTATCTCTTCAGTAGGATGGTTTTCTGCTTTTTGTAAATGAAGTTTGTGGGTGTTTTTTACAGAAAAATAGAATATATATGGAATTCCTGATAGGAACCATGTTCTGTGAGGTAACAATGTTGCTGTCCTTTTTAGCCAAAAGGAAAACAAAAGGAAGTAGAACAGAGGAGTGTTTTTCAGAAATTAAAGGCTTTTCCCATTTGAAAGCCCAACAGTTTTACTTGCCAAGATTTATCTAAGGCATTACCAACTATGAGTCTCCAACTCAGCTAGCAGTAATTCCTATTTGACTGATGGAACACAGTAATCTCCCACAAATGAGAGAATTATGTGTATGATGGCCTTGCTTTGTTCTCTACTCAGTGCTACCAGCATTGAGTCACATGAATCCTAAACAGTCCTGGATGCCTGTATTTTGTGTTGTCTCAGCTTTGCCTTCTGCTGTCTGCTCACTCAGTTTCAGCTGCTTGGAAATTTTCACTTCTGCAAGTAAAATCGATTCTCCCACATTTTGCTCTGGTAAAACAACATTGGGCATTTTTGTTGTATAGTTAGACTTCTTCAGCAGTTTAACTCCTCATTGGCAGCTTATTGTCTATGAAATCTGATGGGCAATTTTAAAAGCAATTGCTTTGCAAATATCTTTATTTCTCAGACCATATTCCTTGAGAGGTGAGTTGTTCACACCAGCTACCTTTCAGTAAAGCATTTGATCTTTATTTTGCTACTTTTTGCTTTTTTCTGGGTTTTTTTGTTGGGGTTTTTTGTTTGTTTGGGGGGGATTTGTTTTGGGGTTTGTTTTGGTTTGGGGGTTTGAGGTGGTTGTTTTTGTTTGGGTTTGAGTTTGGTTTTGTTGGTTTTGGGGTTTTTTTTCTGATAGGGCTTAATTTTAATTAAATTCTAAGCATAATTTGGAGGTAAAGCTCCATTTTTCAGTTTTAAAATCAAACAGTCATTTGTACTAGCTGGAACTCTGGAAGTGTTCAAGCCCAGGTTGGATGGGGGCTTGAGCAACCTGGTGGGAGGTGTCTCTGCCCGTGGCAGGGGGTTTGGGACTGGATGGGCTTTAAGATACATTTCAACCCCTTAAAATCTTGTGATTTTGTGAATAAATAATATGTCTTTGGACTGCCTACAATATTTCAAATATCCTTGTTACTCTGAAATGTCTTCTGCAAGAAAGAAAGAGATCTGTCCTACCTTTTTGCTGCAAAATTGTATTTCCAGAAGCTGGACAGAAGGTGTTTAAGAATTTTTAATGCCCATTCATGGTAAGCAAAAAATGTTCTCAAAATCTTTCTCACTTTGAGGATTTCAGAAGAGATAAAAAGGACCTGGACTTCTTTTCTGGGGAGAAGATATTATTTTGGATGCTGTTCTTTATCATGATACCTGTCCAGGTGGCAGGTGTTTCTGGTTCCATCACATTCGTGCCTCTCTTGGCTGTGCAGCCCTTCATTCCAACTGGGGCCTTGTCCAGCCTCAGGGAAGAAGAGGAAATAAACATTATGATGAGGTATGCTGTGGCATGAAAAGCACCAATAGCATCTCAAAGTACTGTTGCCATTTGTTAAAACAAATAAGTAAATATTATGCATTATCTTTATTAGGATGTCTGAAGTGTCAGTAGCTTTCTGTTGGTCCAATTAAAAAAAAAGTTTCTTAATTTTGGTTATCACTTCTTGTGATATAACACTAAATTTCTTTAAATGACAATAGGGCATATATAGGCATTGCAAAGAGGAAGTAAAAAGTAATTTTTATAAGTCTTGTTTGAACCTGAGAATATCAGTCTGGGAAGAAGCATTTCCACTGTGTTAAGTGGGTAATTTTTTTGTGCTGGTGCTCACAGCTATAGATGCAATTACTGACTTTTCCTTTGCCAACACTTTCCAAGCCGATTCATAGTCTGACATGCAGTTGTTTACTTTTGCACAAGAAATGAGGTGAATTCGATTTCTGTGTCCAGATTTTCAAGGCCGTTAGTATACATAGACATGTAAGAACCCTTAAATCTTGTATGCAGGTGGTCAAAGCAAGAACTTTTTGAAAACTTGTAGAAATAAATGCAAACATAGTAAAGTATCATTTCATTCTGAAGTCATGTAGCTGTTGTGAAGACTTGAAAAAAATTGAGTACTGTACAATTATGTAGAATTTCAAGTACAAAGAATTTCTGCATTAAGAAGTAAGCATTACCACAACAAATCTCATTATTTGGAAATACTGGAGCAGGATAAGTCTGATCACAGCTCTTTTCTTGCACATTCAATATAGATCCAGCATAAGGAAAGGAACTTGAATCCCAGTGTGTTGCTTAAATGAAATAATTGTTGTTTTAAATAAACAAGGTATCAGTTCTGGCCCAAGGTGTGGGCCAGATGCTATTTTCCTTTCTAATGCAAATAGTTCTTTTGTAGGTTCCAAGGAATAAAGCAGAGAAATACAACTACTGTTATTTCTAATAACACTGTTCCTGTGAGCTGTAGATTTGGACATGAAGCAAATCATCCAGTTTCTCTGCTCAGTTATTCCACTTGGTAAATTGGAATGCTAAAACCTACCTTCTCGCAGGGGTGTTGTGAAGATTAATTAATTAGTTTGTAAAGTGCTTTGATCCCATAAAACACTACATAAGTGCCAAGCATTATTGTGAAGAATTATAAAATGCCAGCCCTCATGTGCACCTTGGGATGGCCAGGTTATAGATACAAATCTGCTTCATTTTCTCAGAATCACATTGTTCCACTTTTCCTACATAGCAGCCCATTCACAAAATGAGCCAATTTGGGAAAGATGCAATTTCTGGAAAAAAAAGGAAATCATTGACTCTCATAAATATCTCTTTTCAATTTAGGACTCATAGATTATATATGCATTTTTCTGTAGGATTTGGAATGGCATCTTTACACCATTCATCCTCAGCAGGAGGGACAGTAGTTGTGTTTTAAATATCTCCCCTATCTGAAAGAAAACAAAGATATCTTTCTATTTCAATCCCTTTATTAGATTTTAAGTATAAGTATTCAGAAGGGTCTTTTGCTTTTACTTTTTTATTAAGTGCCTGTTAAGTCATTAATATGTGAGTAATTAGTTCAATTAAGCTTAATAAGAAAAAAAACTTAAGTCACAGGAATCCTTTCCATTAAAAGCCCTATTATCCAAAATTATTGCATTGCAATGAAGTGAAAAAAAGTCCAAGTTCTATTTGCCTAACAGGCAGACTGTGGCATTTAGTCTGCGTTAGTAAGAAAGTCTCCATCAGCTACAGAACCATGAAATAGTTCAAGTTGCTCCAAGGGTATTTCATATTCCAAAAACAAATAGAAGTCATCAAACATTTAATCTTAAATTTTAATAATTTATATAATTTAGTATTACAGCAATCTATCATTTCTCTTCCACAATGTCTTTGATCTATGATTTGAGTTGATGATCTTGAGAAGGGAGATTTTCCCATTGGAAGGACATACATAAAATCTCAGAATGCTCTGATCAAGACTCAGCTAATGGGATGGATGCTAAATGTGTGTATACAAACACGTGTTTAAATATATGATATCTATTTGATAAATAAAAACAATATATTTGTATATGTATAAATTCCACTTGTGCATACTGGAGTTTTTTTACTAAAATTGGTAAAATCTGAGATGGATCTCAGAAGTAAGAGCAGGATTGGGGGCCTTGCATGTGTAAGAAAAATAAAAGTTAGGACACTGTAGAACTAATAATACCTCTTGTGGGTCATGCACAATCACTTTCTAGTTCTTCTTGTGATTGTACAGATGAAACTTTTCTTACACACTTTTAATGTAAGACATTGTAGAATACTATTTATTGAGTGAAAGAATACGTTTTTTTCCCTACCAAGTGTCTTATCTGAAGGTGCAAGTACTTGGATTTAGTTTTTATTCTAGTTAAATATCTAGTTTGGGTGATTATTTTTTCTCCAAAAAAACCCATTTCCTTTATGTTTTAATGCATTTTCTGGGAAGATAATTGCTGATTTGTTCACCCACTGTTTTATTCTACTTTGTTATTGAACTTTACAGAATGGTAAAATGGTTTCTGAGAAATAAAAATTGCCTAAACTCCTCAAGTGTAAGGGGCTTGTTGGGGTTTTTTTTCATTGCATTTCCTGGCTCTATTTCTTTATTTCTCTGAAAATTGAAATTTCTTGTGGTCTTCAATGTGCAAAGTAACTGAAGAGAGCTTTTCGTGGAACAGTATTCAGTCCTGCTTAGAAGGAGAGAAACTAGGATAAGATATAAGAAATTCTGGGGATTTGTGCTTCCAGGTATGTTCTCCAGGCTCAGGATGTGTGTAAGCTTCTGCAGAAGAGCACTTTAAAGCTGTGCCTGTCACTGATTTTTAGACTATAATGCAGATATTTCTACTTGCTGTTCAGTAAGTAGAAATAAGACTAGATTTTTTTTCTCCTCTAAATCATTTGTGTAAGAACATAATTTTTTTTGCAGCAGCTTTTTTTTGTTCCTGTATAGTCAGTCATTCCTAGAACATTTGCTGCTTCTGCTAGTCTAGAACCATCTGAAAAGACAGAGAATAGAAAATGTTTGGAAAACACTTTTTTTAAATTTATATGAATGTGCCATCTGTACGAGCAGATGGCTAGAATGTCTCAGGGCCAGGAGGAGACTGTGAGATCAAATCACAAGGAAAGAACTACATGAGGCATGTTCCTTGTGTCAGAACAAAAAGGACCTCAGGAATCACCTCACTGATGTGACCTGGAAACTGTTCCCTCAGAAACTGCTGTTTCAGTAGCAGAAAGTGTTTCAAGGTGGTGTAATCAATACAGTAAGGATCCCCAGCACTTGTATTCTGAGAACATGATCTTTTCTGGCAGTTGTTCAGAAACAAGCAAATCTTCAGGACCCTAAATTATTCTCACATACGGGCTGTAAGTCCACATTCAGCATTTCACAGGGAGAGTTTGCCAGAGTGCCTTATCCTGCTTGGCTTCTGAATTGAGAAGCCATTGTTTTCTCCATCTTTATGTAGTACAGTGTGTCGTTTTTCAGAAAACTCTTTTTTTAAAAAACTGCAGTAATTGCAGAATATTGAATATGTATGACATGCTTTAACAGCTTACCGTATCTTTTTTTGTGGTGGCTGCTGCTGACACATCTGCACATCACTGAAATCCCTCCAGGGATGGTGATTCCACCTCTTTAGGGCAGCTTATTACAATGCTTAACAGCCCTTACAGTGAAAAGTTTTTCCTAATATGCAATCTACACCTCTCCTAGTTCAACCTGAGGCTGTTTACTCTTGTCTTTTGCTTGTTACTTGGTAGAAGAGAATGACCCTCACCTGGCTACGACTTCCTGCCTGGGAGTTGCAGAGAGTGAGAAGATCTCCACTGAGACTCCTTTTCTCCAGGCTGAGTCCCCCCCAGGTCCCTCAGCTGCTGCACATAAGGCACAGGCTCCAAACCCTGTCCCAGGTCCATTGCCCTTCTCTGGACTTGCTCCAATATCTCAATGTTTTCCTTGCAGGGAGGGGCCTTGACCTGAGCCCTGCAGTTGTGCCAGTCATCCCATTGTCTTTCCACAATGGCAACTATATCATAGTTTTCCTGCTGCAGAATGGTCCCTGCTCCTCCTGTGTGTTGCCCAAAAATATACTTACATCTTATGGGTATGTTTTCATTTACCAATAGGTATCTGTCCCAGGACTATTTTTTAAAACGCTGACATTTTAAAATTGCTCCAAAATTTGATCTTGAAAAGAGAAAGGCATGTGAAAGGCATATGAAAGCATATGACCTTTTAATGTGGAAAAAAATCTCCTTTTCCCAAAGCCCTTTGCAGGGTTGTAAAGCCACTGGGGATTATAAAGCTAACATTTACTTAGAAAATGTAGTTATAGACCTTAACAATCCCTGCAAGACTAAGATATCTTTACTGTAGAAGGTGTTGCATGCCAGCTTTTTTCCTATTTAAAGTGGTAATGGAAAATTTATTCAGTATCTATTGAAAAGTTATGGTGCATTCTCTTCGGTGTCAGAATGGAGGAAAACAAGGGATGTGTAACTGTTGGAGAAACACTTTGAGATCTCAGTTTAATTTGCATTAATGGAAACTGGAACAGTAGGGTTAGGACCAAGTGGTCCAGCACTGGCTGGCCACTGGTCCAACCACTTGGCTGGCTTCTCTCTTAGGGACCACAACTTTTCTGACCTACTTCAGTGTGTTGTTTCTGTCAGTGCAGAACCTATCCCCATTTGGAGATATCTGAGTAAGTATCAGAAATGTTGGAGCTAGAAGGAAAAAGTTCTTTATCACAATGTTGACATCCACAAATTCTGTCCTCTCTTTTTGTCCTTTGCTATTCTGACTTTCTTTGTTGTGCAGGTTTTTACAGCAGTTGTTATTGGTAGAAATACTAGCAAAAATTAGCTATCAATAATAGATCTTTGTGTAGTTTGGGGGCTTTTTAACTTAATAACAAGATGTGCGCTTTAGAATAATAGTCTTGTACCTTAACAAGGCAATATGGTTGATACTACATGGGAAGAAAGACAACAAAATTTGGAATGCTTCTGCTGATGTGGGAAACCAAGAAAACATTAATTTACTGTAATCATAAAGCTTGTTACAATCGACCTCATAGATAGTTTTACTGAAATATTACAAATTTCAGGCAATGAAAACTACTTGGAAAGAACTTAGAAATCCCTTGAACTCAGATGACTACAGGACATTTTTTTGTGGTCAGCTGAGGAGGTAAATTATTGTTGGACCTTGCTGATAAGCTCTATCCTTTCAGGGAGATATCATCACCTGTGTTTTCATCTTATCATTTACTCTCTGGAAGATGGCTCATCTCTACTCCATTTGGTTCTCTCTGTAAAAAGCAGAGATGACCATCATTGCACGAGATGGAAAATAAGACAAAGGCAAGGAGGCAAATACTGAATATCCATCCTTCTGTCCTTCTATTTTTCATTACACTCAACAGGAGCTTATTCCATAGTTCCATCCCAGGATATATCTTACTCTTGGCAAACAACTGAGAGTAAAGCACTGTGCATCTTTAAACACCAGCCTGTGGGCTGCTTCTGCAAGGGGGTCTCCAAAGCACATATAATTGGAATGTACAAATATTACATTATGGTTATCCTGAAATGCCTTTGAATATTGTTTCACAGCATTAGTGTTGCTGGAGAAATGGCATGTACAACAGAGAGGACTTTTGCTGCTGTTGGATTTTTAAAGAGGTGGTAGCCATAAGAAAGATATGCCATTAGTCATTTTCATGTGACTTTGCTATGCCTTCCAGAAATACATTCAAGAGCTGCAATATTTATATGAAAAAGAATTTTCTAAGGACACTGCTGTGTGTTAAAGAAACGTCCACCCCTTCTCCCAACCAAACAGAGTAGTTTATTTCTTTTTGAAGAAAGAGATACTGAAGATATACTCAAGATTATTACTTTTTCATAGCCTTCTGTCTTCATCTTCTAATGCAAGGTTCTTTTATGTTATAGAGAAGTTGCAGTATAATTTCAAGTAAATTATTTGCACGTTATTAAAACTGAAGGATATGGATAAAATGTTGAATGCTAGTGTTCAGGAAGGTGTTCTTATTTTGCAGTTATATATGTCTGTAAGAATACAAATTCAAAATACTTAACCTGGCTTTGAAGGGTCCTGGAGTAATTTCCAGATGCATATACTGCAGTATTCAGAATTATGATGGTTTTAAAAAATTTAGTTACCTTAAAAAACAACAACAACAACAAAAAAATCTACCTGGAAAATCTGAGGAGGCAAGTTATAATTCTAGAAGAAATGAAAATCTGAGTGTTTGAGACTACAAAAATCTTTATAGACAAGGATTAGGAGGAAACCTTTCCCCTGCACAGGTGGTTCTGTAGGGTACCACTGATGCTGCAGGTGGAGTCCCACTCATGTAATCAGCAGCAGCTGCATTTTGCCATTTAAGTGTCGCCTCCAGTCATTACTTCTTTTCTACTCCTCCTTTGATTTAACTGGACTGACCCAAAGCTTATATTGTGGCACTTTTTCTTTTGTTATAATTGAACACTTATCACTAGTTCCAAAACTATCTAGAAAATGTTATGCATAGGGATATCCCAGAATTGGATACTGGGGTGTTATGGTTAGTGTTTTGGTGGTTTCTTGAGTTTTGTTTATTTACGCTTTTTGGGGGGTTTTTTTCTGTGTTAATATTTTGTTTCCATGCATACTGAAGGTATTTTTCATATATTGAAGGAGATAGACTCTCGTTCCAGCTATCTTACCTAGTCACATCTTCTCTACTTCACCTTATTTAATTTTCTTTAGGGTTCATCTTTCCATTTCATTTCAATATGGCTTTAATTTTAGTACAATCTATATCTATCGTTTATAGGATAGCTAAGAAAATTGGCTGTGCCCTGGTTTTAGAAATAGGGGTATGTCATGGGTTAGCAAGCTAAGTCCCGGAAGTGATGTTCTTTAAAAGGGGTGCGTACAGCTTCCTCTGTGACCTGACAGAACCTATCAGCTGGCCCGTTTGAATATGGACAATTCTTTAAGCCACTTAAAGTTGTGACTGCCTCTGTGAAGCACACTTAAGAATAGAAACTCCAAGGCAGAGCGTCTCTGTCTCGTTTCCGGTGCTGGGACAGGTGGTTGCGGGCCCTGTGTGGGGGCCAGCGGGCCCGGCCCAGGCCCTGCTCAGGCCAGGCCAGGCCACGGCCATCCTGGAACTGATAGGCCCTGTTCCACCCGCAGAACCCCCCCTACAGCAGGGCTGTGGGCAGCCGGAGCAGCTCGGCTTCCCCCTCCCCCCCCCCCCACCCTGCAGCCAAGGCCAAGATTTCAGCTAAAGCTGCACCACTGTCCAGCAGAGGTCATGTGACCCACAGTGATAAGCAACATTCCAGCTGCAAGGCTGAGGTGAGATTAACCCTTTT